>NW_011888818.1:3902992-3911797 GCF_000151845.1 Pteropus vampyrus
ATGTGTGTGAGACAATGAGGAACGCATTATTGGTTAGAGAAAATATTGTATTATGAGTCAGTTGTCACAGAATAGAGAATCGCTCTGTCCCTAAAGTCTCTATTCCACTGTTATAGGTCAGGTCTTCTGGGAAACAGACTTTGAGATGGAGATTCACTTGCAGGTAGTTTATTGAGAAGAGCTATCAAGAACAACACCTGTACAAAATGGGAGAAGTGGAGTTTCCCAAAGGGAGAGGTTGAACTGAGGTGCATTGCCTTAGAAGCTTCAATAAATTATGGGCAGCTACAGATGGGATAGTCATTCACAATTGTTCTGAATGGAGGTGGAAAGATTGGATCTTTGAATCTTGCATCAACCAGTTATTAAATATGGTGTCTGTGATATTGTGATTAAAAATATAGTCTTTGTCTCTTTTTCTGGCACAGAGCTCCTAAAACTCTTGGAATTTCCTAAGTGATAATAGTGATAAAGATTTCTTAATATTTCTAACAACCCACTATCAAACACACCTGAGGTGATGTTGGAACTCACCTAAAGATAGAGGCTGGTTGCTAGGGAATCTAACTGTGGGATTGGAGGGTTAGAACAGTCAGTCACACCTCCTGACCTACAGGAGGGGAGAAGGGCTGGAAATTGAATTGGTTGCCAATAGCCGATGATTTAATCAATCATGCCTATGTAATGAAACCTTCATAAAAACCCAAAAGGACAGGGTTCAGAGAGTTTCCATGTTCTTGAACACACAGAGATTTTGGGAGAGTGGCACGCTGGGAGAGGGCATGGAAGCTCTCTGCCTTTTCCCTATGCCTTGCCCTGTGCATATCTTTCATCAGGCTGTTGATGAGTTATATTCTTCTGTAATAAACCAGTAATTTAGTAAGTAAACTATTTCTCTGAGTTCTGTGAGCCACTCTAGCACATTAATCGAACTCGAGGAAGGTGTTCTTAGGCCCTCTGATTAATAGTCTGTTGATCAGAGACACAGGTAACAATCTGGATTTGTGACTAGCATCGAAAGTTAAGATGGGGGCAATCTTATGAGACTGAACTCATTACTTGTGGGATCTGACACTATTTCCAGATGGCTAGTGTCAGAATTGAGTTGAATTGTAAGACTCTCAGCTGGTATCTGAGAATTTCTTGGTGGTGCAGAAACAAACAAACAAAGCTTTGATACTTGATATTAGAATCATTTTAGTCCTCATTAGAAAAGGGGTCATAACCTAGGGCGAGACCATTCCCTTCAGGTAAGATCAGTTAATGCAGAGGTGATGCGGAATAGGGCAAATTTCCCCAAATTGGAGGGAGACCAAGCCATGTACCGAGAGAAGAAGAGGGTTTTTTGGTGCAGAGTGTAGAAAGAATTCAACACACATGCCAAAGTTAGAGTCAAAAGAAAATCTTATTACAAAAGGGATAACACTCCACACAGACAGAGTGTGGTCTTCTCTCAGAGACAGAAAGTGAGAAAGACCCCAAATGTTCAGAGAATTCAGTTTATATATCATTCTTTAGTTCCCACTTCCTCTGCTATGGACATACAGTGAGGAGGGAGAAGAGTCTGTAGCCTGAAAGGCCTGCTGGCTGTTCCCAGCCTTTAATCCATAGGTTCTCTATGGTTTTAGCTATAGGGAATGAATGATTTTATTTGTGTAGAGTGCCACTTAAAGACTCTGTTGTTCTTGTTTTCCCTTCCACAGGTGTGGGGAAATGAGTCCTTAAAAATCCCAGCAGAAATCTTTCTTTTTTCCGCAGGTGTCCTCCTGGCCTGGCTGCAGGGCTGATCAGCATATTGCAGTCTCTGAATGTAGCTTGATTAACATTTTAATTCTCTTGCCTCCTCCTTACATTAGAGGAACTCAGATTTGCACCATTAACAGGCAATGTTCCTGACAGCTGGGGAGAATGAGTACCCTTGTTTTAAAGGACACCACCACTGTGTCTACTCTAAGGATATAAAAGTCATTAAAATGTGTGTAGTCATAAGGCATATTTTTTAATGTTGACTCATTCTACAATTCTGTATGACTTTTTGCCTTATAATTTTATATTGACTGTATCACGGATACATAATGGCACCTAGAACTAAAATGTGATTAGTTATCTACAAATCTCAAATGCTTTCATATGATCATAACAATACTATTTTAAGAATCTATTGAGAGAATAGAGAAATTTCTAATTTTTTTAGCATACCAGCGACACACCAGGAGCTGAGACTGCAGGGCTTCACCTCAGTGTTTCATGGAATGGACATCATAATAAAGAGGGAAATTGGAGACAGCAGAGTATTTTCATGACAGAGAGCTACAGTTAACGCAAGAGGCAGACATGCCCATCTTTGAGCATTTTTCCTCCATTTCTCTCTTGCCATGGAACTTCAATGAGAGAGAAAATGCTAGAAAGTTGCAATAAATTAGGCAGCCAAGGATGAAGAATGCCACACAGGATGGGAAGCATAGCTTGGGAGATTCTAAGCCTCTAAGCCATATCCAATATGTCCTGGGAGAGATAGTAGATCATTTGATACGTGGCCTAATTGATGGCCTTTCGGAAGATTACTAGCTCAGCAAGGTCTATACAGGGTATGCACACATTTTGAATATTCCTGAAAACCACAGTGAAGGGACATGGAAGGGCTGAGAGGGGATGGACGGGAGAAAGCAGTCTGTAGTAGAACAAACAAGAGTGTTGATACTTTTATTCCAGTGCACGCTTCTGAGGCCATAGATTATGGCAGTGGGTACTGTTGCAATGTCCCCAAAGACTAGATTGAACAGATTACAAATTAAAGATCATAAATCGAGCAACCAGATCGGCACGAGCCAGCACAGACAAGAAAAATCACTTTGCAGCCAGGATTCTGAAACCTTCTTCACTATACCAAGCGCTCAGAAAGTCATCCAGGAGATGAGCAGGCAGTAGAGGGAATCTGAGCACTCAGCTGGAAAAGACTGAATCATCAAAAGGAGACTATTTAAACAAACTCAAAAAAGGACTATAAATCTGAATAGACTGCAAATTTAAGTGACTGTTCACACTGGAGGACATTATGAGATCATTAATTAGCAAGTTACTACAACTCCCCAGGTAGAAGAGGACAATGGAAGTGATTATTCAGTTATAGGGTGTAAAGATGGTACATGTTGAGTAGCATAAGTACTTTGAGTGAATTTGTAATGTTCCAAATGTGCAGGTGAATTGATTGCAATTCAGAAATCTCATTTAAAATCCTGCCTTTCTTTCATTTACTTGCTATACTTAGCACATAAAGGCCATCAGAATTTAAAAATAATTTCATCAACTGAGAGCTGTAATGATCAAAAATCCACAAATATTTACCAGTTTTAAAGTAAGAGAAAGAGCTTCTAGAACTTAATAAATCCAAGGCAAAATTGCAGGAAAATAAATGAATACAAAAGTCATGCAATGTCGCAAATATATTTGAAGAATTATTGTGTCAAAAAAATGAGCCATTTGAAATCTTAAATAAAGGATCCCAAAATCAGAAACTGATTTTTTTCATACTTCATTGTCTGGCAGATATAAGAATTCTCGTCATAAAAACCCTCAATCTACTTTTGGTCAAAAGCTTTATCTATTCAGTTAGTCAATCAATGAATTCTTGAGTGCTTAAAATAATTGCGGTCCTGTGCTGTGCATGAAGTATTCAAAGATGAACAGAACGTGGGCCCTGTCTTTAAATACTTCACAGACTTCTGAAAGTGATAGACAGAAAAAGCAAAGTATTATATAAAGAATATTAAATGATATAATAGAAGTTTATATAGAGAGAGGAAACATGTGGCTTAGAATGGTCTTGGAAGGCTTCCTGAGACGGTACACCTCATGCTAAAGGTAGGAGGTAGGCAAAATCAAACAAGTGAACAAAGTTATTGGCAATGGTATTTGTACTTGAAGAATAACGTTATATGCTAATGGGTGGAAATGTAAATCACATTTAAAGAAAGACTGATATTTTACATGGGAATAAAATTGAATATATTATGCCAAAGGTTAAGATATTAATCTGAGTTGTAGATAAAGAACAATTCATAAGAAACATTTAATACCTAATAAAACGTTTGAATTTTATCCATAAATAAAGGAAAATCATTTATAAATATAAAGCAGGACTATGGTATGATCATACTTGTTCTTTAGTAAAAGTGATATTCTTGCATATAGTAGAGAATGTTTGAATAGCTAGAAGAATAGATCGTAAATAAATATTAAGATAATATTCCAAGTTTTGAAAATACATATATGGTGAATTAATCTGAAGCATTTAGACAATGAGTAAGGAAAAAATATGAGTTATTTAATTTATTGAACAAATTGGATTTGCTGATCGAATGTGGATAAATAAAGAGAAATGACAAATCAAGTATGAGCCTTGACTTATACCTTATGGACGGGATTAAAGTTAATGCCCTTCCTTGAATGTGGAATGTAAGAGGAGAAGGAGCTGTTTGTTTGTCTGATTGATTGTTTGCTTTCCAAGGCAGAGTTGGTGACAAGGAGGTAAGTTCAGTTTCCATTTGTTCTACCCTGAATATGGTATGCTAAGGAGTTAATCATATTTATTAAAATGTGTAACAGATAACCAGCTTATATATAAAAGCTCAAGAGAACATTTAGTAGTAAAAATGTTGATTCTGCTCTTCTTCAAATGGTCAGTGGCATGTGAAACAATTTGTGTGAGTTAGAACAACCTGAGGAAATGCTTAGAATTAAAACTGAAGAAAGACTTGAAAGGCAAACCTAAAGAGAATTGAATTTTTAAATGGTGACTTAAGGGAAGCTGTATGAGATATATATCAAGAGAAGACAAAACAGGCTCCACTATTAGAGCAGTGGTTTGGAGAACAAATAGAAGTCACAGGGCTTCGGAGTAAGTAGGAAAATAATAAATTCATCACAGAAATATTCAGTAGGTGAGGTGGCTCCATAGTGTAGTGGTTAGCACATCTACTTTACACGCATAAGGTCCTGGGTTTGCGCCCCAGGTGGAGCCACAGATCATATTCTGGGTGCGCTGGGCCCCAGGTGCACACAGCAAGTGTGTGGGAGGAGACACTCCGCCTTCAGAGATCCAGTTCTTAAGGGAAGACGGCAATATCCATAGGTCAGGGATGGAAGTAGGGGGGGATTACAGGGTTGAGGAATAAAAAAAAATATTCAATAAGAAAAAATGGAGATGTCAGGAGACAAGAGGTCTTATAATGTGGAAAAGAGGAGCAGTGGCAGGAAGAAGAGGAAACTGGGCTGATTTTAGAAATTCAGAGTGTAATGTAGTCTTCAAAATGTCAGAAATGAACTTCCTTTCCTAAGATACTATCCTTTAAACCAATCTCATTTGCCTTAGTCTAATACAGTGAGGATGGTACAACAGATTGAAACAATCCAATCAAAGAGCTCACACATTTTAAGTTCCTGAATCCAGTTAGCCTTCCTTTTCAGCATCACATTCTGGTATATATACTGATTTTTTTAGCATTGGACAATCCACAAATATCCTTTGCTTCAGTTTCTTATTTATACAATGTTGAACTCATATAATTCTTGAAAAATTTTAGTAACCCAACTTTACTGAATATTAAATAAACATATGTAAGCCATAAATGATTTTAAGGCAAGTAGGGTCATTTAGGGGTAATGGAAACAAATGCTGGCAGTGCTTTAATGCTAATTTGAGAAGCACTGCCTATTTAAAAGGTATTTGTAAGATAATAGCCTCCTTTTATTCATTTGAAGTTTCATATAATTAGTTGTTATTGTGGAATTGAACAAAACATATAAGAAGAAATTCACGTGGGTATTTTGGGAGAGGCTTTTGTGTTAGATTAATTGGAGTCTATAAGGGTAATGCAAACTTAAGTATTTTTCATTAAAAGGAAAGAAATAACAGAAGATGTAGCTTCACCTATTTTTTTAGTTTCTTATTTCTACCAGCATCTTAATATTACATTTGTTTCTTAATCTTTATATGCATTTTGTCTAGCTTAATGGATTCTGTTTAGGTTTCAGACACTAATCTCAAAAGTTTATAAAATGCTTCCTTTTCACCAATGAAACCTTATGAGTTTAAGTTTAGAGTATTTATTAGGGAGCTTTTAAAAAACACACTTTAATTAAAATCTTATAAATTTATAAATAGTGAGGAGAATCATACTAATTTATTATCTTTTAAAAATGCTCTGTCTAAAAATCATTTGTATCAAAACAGTTTAAACAGTAAAGCATTATTCATCTAAATTTCAGAATTGAAATTATAGCAGTCAGTGATTGAAGTATTTCAAAAGGGCTAGAAATTAGTTAATGATAATGGATAGTGTCTTCACGGCATCTCCTAAACACTACCTTTTATTTTTAATATACTCTTCTTCCTCGTTATGAAAGTAATTCCAAAATAGTAAATACAATTTGAAAAGTAAAAATAGAAAACACATATTATGCAGTTTAGCATGCTAACAGAGTGTAAGTTTCTGTATTTATATTTGATAAGAAAAAGCTTCTTCATTATTGTACAAGCAATTCACTGAAAGAAGAGTAATCTTCGAGTAGCTATGGAGCCAATGGACATCCATATGTAAAAAAAAGCAAATAAGAATACACAAAAGAAATCCTCAAATTAAACCTCACGTCTTATACAAATTAACTGAAAATGAATTATAGATTTAAATGTAAAACTATAAAATTTTTTGAAGCAACCATAAAAGAAAATGCTAGGGACTTGGAGCTAGATAAAGACTCTCAGACATGGCATAAAAAAGCATAATCTATAAAAGAAAACACTGAATAAACTAGACTTCATCAAAATAAAAAGTTTTGCTATGTGAAAAGCTCTGAAAATAGATAAAGATATGCAAATCATATAGCTAACAAAGGATTTATATCTAGAACAAATATAAAAAATCTCAACATTTAACAAAAAAAATTGGGCAAAAGACAAAGAGACTTTTGACTAAAGATTAGATATAAATGTCAAATAAACATATGAAAATATATTGAATATTATTAGCTGTTAGAGAATTGTAAGTTAAAACCACAATGAAATATTGTTACACACCTATCAGAATGGTGAAAGTGCAAAAAAAGAAAGGAAGAAAGGAAAGAAGGAAGGAAAGAAGGGAAAACAAAACACTAAATACTGGCAAGAATTTGGAGAAACTAATTCTCATATTCCTGGTTTTGATATTATATTATTATCATATAAATGTAACCATTGGGGGAAGTTTAGAAAGGCTGCACAATATTTTACACTATTTTTATAACATCCTCTAAATTATAATTATTTCAAAATAAACAAGTTAAATCAAAAAAATAGAATAAAGGAAATAATAAATAATATGGGAAAAAATTAAGTAATTTGAAAACAGAAAACTTTGAAGACAATAACACTACAAAATGTTGTTTAATTTGAAAAAAAGTAGAATAGGCAAACATCTGACAAATAAGGGTGAAGGATTAAATAGATAATATTATGGAAATAAGGAGGCAACTAAAGATAGGATATCTTCTAAATTATAAGTAAAGCTTTAAAAGAAACTGTGCCCGATTTCTATTAAAAACTTAAAAAGATTTAGTTTCTTACAAATACAAACTAAAATATTGTAAAAATGTGAGAGAATGTATGATTGTTAAAATAGCTGAATCATTTTAAAATTCTGTACACGTAAAATCATCTGTGATAGACAGTTTGGAGGTAAATTACACACATGCGAGGAATAGAAATATGTTATATCTTCCATTAATGTTCCAGAGATTAGTTCTAGAGGCAATGTGCCCAACTCTATTATGGCTAGGGTGTTCTTCAGAAACCCAAATCTTTCAGGACATATGGAACAGAAGCACCTTAAAGAGAAACAAGTCAGACAAAATAAATCACATATATGCAAAATTTAAACTCAGGAGGAAGATATGCTTTTCTCAGGACACTAAGAATTATTTATATATTAGAATATCAATTGATAAAATTTGCTGCATTAATAATTTAAAAAGAAAAATATATCAAGAGGTGCAAAACTAATTTCATTAAATTTACTATTGTTATATATATTATACATATTATAAATATTTACTATCAACAGATAGTCGTAATTTTAAAAATAGTTTTAGCTATCTAAGTACAGAGACATCCTTAACTAGAGTAAATAAACAAATACATAAAATAAATATATTTATCAGGTAAAATATTAGGAAAAAATCATTTAAATATAGAAAAATAATAAGGATGTTTCTTGTACTGATAATAATCACTAAAGAAGTAAGACAAAATATTTTAAGATACATGAGTTGGAGAGAATTAAATCAAATAGTATAACTTATAATCAAGAAAAATATAATAGAAATCTACAAATAATTATACTTAATAAAACAGTTTTGCAAGGTTTCGGGTATGACATCAATTTTGAGATATCAATTACATTAGCTGTATATATTAGCTATAAACAGTACAAAAACAGTATATCTCTTTTAAAGGTCCCATATATGGAAATAAAAGATGTGTTTATGAGTAAATCAAAATATACATAAGGCTTTCATGAAGAAAAGTATAAAATATTTCAGAAAATTGAGATGTCTTAATAAATTGAGAGATATTTCATGTTTGTAAATGAAAAGATGGGAACCCAAAATTTATTTATAAATTAATGTTCAATGAGGATCACACAGCATAAGACTTTTTATTTCATTTAAGAGAGAAAAATGGTCAGTATTAGTAAAACCTATTTTCATATGGAAAAAAATTCATATTCTATAAACAGCCTAAAATGAGACAAATATAAATAATAAATGTTA
>NW_011888818.1:3912108-3915344 GCF_000151845.1 Pteropus vampyrus
AAAAATGAGGAGTTCTCACTTGGTATGCAATTCACATTGTGAGATTCGTTGTCCTTCCCAAGCATACCACTCAGTTTCTTTAAAGGGTTTATGATATGCCTTTACTTGTGGTACAAAGCAAATTCTGTGCCAACAGAATTGAAGGTGGAAACATTCTTTTCACAGACAACTCTTAGCTCATATCTTTTACCTTTGACCCATTTAAGGCTTCTGCTGTCTACAATTGTCAACTACAGGGGTGCCTTTGTGAAGACTAGCTCCCAATATTGCTCATCCTTCTCATGGTAGACTCTAAATTGAGTTGTCTCTAATCAATTTTATCCATTAGCATGATAACTTATATTTTCAGTTACAAAAATATATCTAAGTATGTGAAGTATTAATGTCTCCAGTCCCAGTTATCTGGGTTTTTAAAATTATTATTTGTTTATTCCACTAAACGGAATTTTGTTTTAAGTCTATAGAATTTATATAAGAAGGAATATAAATGCATTTGCCTTGATTTTCATTTTTTATCAAAATGGTTTTTAATTTTTAAGTTAAATTATTTATCATTTTTATTTAAATTACTATTTCTTCATTAGAAAAATTATCATAATGGAAACAAAGTAACTTTGCCTCATTAATTACAATAATAGCTAATAGTTTGAAACACTTAATATTTGCCATCCATGATGTGAAATGCACCTATGAATATCGCATTTAACTACCACGACAATCATGTGAGGTGTATATAATTTTGCTAATTTTTTCTGAGGAAAAAAGCTAAGGCTAAGGAAGTTTAAATAATTTACTCATGATCTCACAACTAATATATAGTAAATGAGCAAAAGTAAATCTGACTCTAAAACCTTTTTATCTGTGCAATAATTGGTTTAATTGGTCGGGATTTTTTAGCCTAGCATGGGTTTGGAAATATTGTTCTTTTCAAGCATTTCCATCAATAGTCATATGTATCTTTAAATAGAAAACAAGGTAAACATATAGAAAACCAAAACTAAAATGGCTATGGATAACAAAAATGGAAGTAGGAAGAGGGAGAGAGAGTAGCTAGCATTATAGTGAAATAAGAGAATGACCATTGATTTCTCTTTTCCAAGAAAATTACACAGAAGTTCATTGCTAATAAAATCGAAGATCGTATGTCAACGATAATTAAAATTAAAACAAACAAACAAAAAAATGCAGACGCAAGAGGTCCCTGATCTCTTGAACTATTTTTAATTGTGTTTATTCCTACCTGTGTTCATTTCTACATATCGGTTAAAAAGGTAACAGTTTTTGTAAAATTGGAATAGCCATTAGATGTCTGTATTCACAGGAGAAATGATATACCCAACACTAGTCTGTGCTGCTTTACATGCACCACTGATGTTCAATATAATTTTGTGATTAAATCCAGATGCTTCTTTCCACTTGTAAAATCATACTAAAGAAAGTATAATATACAACATTAATCATATCATTTTACTTGATAAGTCATAAGGGTTTTTTTCCAAATAATTAAAGCCACTAAATAATCTAAAAACATAAATGCCATTAAGAGAGAGTAAGTGAAATTTTCCTTGGGTTAACAGTTCAATTAAAATGAATATGCTTCATCAACACTTGCAATTTGTAAGACAGGTAGATTAGGTAACACCATACATAAAGTAATGGAGAAAAAAGTCAGGATAGCAGTATCGGCATAAGGGGTTTAGAGATGGATTCTAAAATTTCAGATATTCGAGCTTACTTTACAGCATACCCTCTTCATTAACAAACTTTAAGGTACTGTTCCAGTGATGCCAAAAATTTTATTCCATGCCTCCTTAGTATGTGGTGTTGCTTGAAAGAAGTATCATGCTACCAGTCCATATATACAAAATATCTCTTTGTTCATAATCTAATTGGGAAAACAAATATATACATACATAAATTAAAATACAAAACTCAAATTATGTTATAGACACATAAACAAAATTAAACTTAAGCACAAAAACTAGATAAATGAATCTATGCTTGAGGAAATAGATGCTTTACAAAGAGTTTTCTGAGTTGTAAAAGAAGCATAGAATTTTGTGAATTCTATTTCTCTGAGGTCAACTCTATGAAAAATTAGTAAACGTTTACTGTTTTTAAGGACCCTTCAAGAGAAAAGGATAGTGCTACCAGTTCTTCTAGGGTATACATACATTTGTGAGAGTGAGACAGAGAAACAAATTCTTTCAAATACATGTGGTACTTTGAGATGTATCTATATTTATAGATGGAATTATGAGAAGTATCAGGAAAAGAGATGGAGGTGGGTGGAGGTTTAGGGAGCAGGGTTTGCAAAGTCATGGAGGTATGAATAAGTAACCACTTCTACCTCAAACCCTAAATGGTCAGTATGGTGGGCACCATGAGTGAGTCTGAAGTGGGCAACTTTATGAACTCTGGACTTTTTCTGTGGCAATTAGCAGAATTTTAGCAGAAGAGTGATAGAGTTGACTTCATTTTTCGAGTTGATCAGGAGGACATGGAGGGGAGGAGGCTGGTGTCAGGGAATTAAAGCTGATGAAGGCCTATACTCATGCTCAGAAAGAGTCTAGAGAGGAAAGGCAAGATTTTGGAGACATTTTTGCAATACAGTTAATGAAGGCAGGTGCAGAAATGGATGTGAAGTGGAGGTCAGAGAGAAAAAAGTGAAAGATAATTTTGAGTCTGTAGTTTTGGTGTCAGTGTTATAGCTAGATAGCATCCCTCAAAATGTACTACTGCCAGGCAATAAACTTAGAAGATAGGGCCTGGAGCTTTTACAAGGTCTAAGCTGTGTGCCATGTGTGGATTAAAAAAAAAAAAAAAGTTTGAGTTATCTGTGAAATATGTAAGTGGAAATATCCTGTAAAGAACTGAAATTCTTCAAGTAAATGACAAGTAGAAAAATTAGTTATCACCATTTAGATGCCAAAAGAAGTTATAGAAATGCTTCAATCAGTCAGGTAGAAATTATGGATCAGAAATAGGAGATCTCTTCTATTACTTATAGGTGTATGAATATATACTCAAGATATCAATTTTAATATGTTGGAGAATTTGAATCCTCATGATCAATTTGAATAAAATAGCAAGTGTTTTTTTTTTTTTTCATAGATTATAAAGTAGAAAAATGTTTTTATATATTAAAACATGTAGATAATATTCCACAGTTTACCAGAAGTGTTTCCCCTCAAAACTTAATCCAGGAAAAGACCTAATCAGAAAAAGAAAGCAGC
>NW_011888818.1:3915394-3917950 GCF_000151845.1 Pteropus vampyrus
GAAGCTGCTTATACAGTTGCCATTGCTGCCATTACCAGAGAAGTGAAAATAGAAGCTGACTGTTAGAAACTTAGGGTGAAGTAAAGGCCCAAATCAGAACTGATGGGAATAAAGGGTAGTTTGTAGAGAAAACTTTAAAAAGTTAACTCTCCAGATAGCAATACCTTTGTTTTGGCTCTCTTCTGGTTTCTAAAGTAAATAGCAAAAGAGTAGTCTTCTAAGTACATGTCATGTCATTTCATAGAGATATGTAAAAGGGACAATACATTGATAGAGTACAGAATGACATTTCAATGATTTGCTTCTCTGAGAAGCTAACAGTATCCGACTTCTTATTCACATTCTATAGGCACCATCCAAATTCCCAGTTGTTCGTGCTTCTAAACAAGCAATGTGTGGTTTCAACACCTTAAGCTTTGATTGATATCCTGCTTAATTTCCATAATCTTTTCAGACCTCTACAGCTCACTTAGATAATGACCCTTTAGTTTGAATTTAGCCAGATACTATTGATTATATTTACTTGTTTTCTCCTGGAGTTTAATTTAATCATTTTGGTTTAGTTCAAAAGGACAAATAGTTTTCCACACAGTGTTTAGGTAAGAGATCTATTTGATTATGCTCTTACTCTCTATTATTTCCTTTGCCAGTTCTGCTCTTCTTACTTCTTCCTCTACCATCATTCTAAAGAAATGCTACTCAGCCTAGGTTTTCCTCACCCCCCCTTCCTCGACCATCAGAAGCACACAGATGCACTTAGCCATCATTCCCTCTCACGTACTTAACACTCTGCTCGTGCTGCTATTGTAGCATCCTACATACTGAACATTCCTTAGGGACACAACCCACTTGGTTAACGAACATGCTTACTGCTTGATATCTATCATGTCCTTAACCCTCGATGATGCACAGTTGTACACAATATATAAACTGAACTTACATTACAGGATGTAAACACTGTCATCAGGTACATTGATTATGAGATTTTACACGGAAAACCCTAATGCGACAGGCAATATTGTTAAAATTCCCACAAATATGGAAAGAGAGAAAGGGTGCCCCTGACATTTTCACACCTCTATCACATTTTCAATAGGTCTAATCTTCCCTCCCAGTTCCCCTGCATATAAAATAATTTTGATTTATAGGTCAGGTTTGTTAATTAACTGTCTTTGTTAATTAACTGTGTTTAGTTACAAAGCTTTGTAATTATTTAAATATTAAGAATTATTTAACATTTAGATTTGATTTTCATATTGCCTCATAAGTTGAATACATAATTCAACATTAATCAGTTCCTTTTGAAAATGAGAAATGACTGCTTTCAAGTTCATTGCTAATGACATATATGTTAATGCTGCCTATTAAGCCCTTCTTGCCCACCCTTTATTTTCATGAATTTAATTCTGTCTTCCATTTCCCATCAATTTGTTTGCAAATGCCAAAAGACTTATGGTTCTTTTATTTTCAAATCATTGTTATTCAAATGATTTATGAAATATGATTTTTCTATAAATAATTATATTTATACTTTTCTTATTCAGCTTGGGCTGCCATAACAAAATGCCATAGATTAGGTGACTAAATAACAAAAAATTATTTTTTCATAGTTCCCGAGACTGAAAATCCAGGACCAAGTTGCTGGCCAATTTGATTACTAGTGAAAGCTCTCTTCCAGTCTTGTAGATGGCTATCTTTTCACTTAAGTCTTCACATTGCAAGGAGAGAGAAGGAGGGAGAGGACTCTCTGGTATCTCTTCTTATCAGGACACTAATCCTATCATGAGGGCTCCACCCTCAAATGCTCATCTAACCTTAATTACATCTCAAAGGACTTATTGCCAAATGCCATGCATTGGGGATTAGGTCTTCAACATGAATACAGAGGAGCAGTAGAACACAAATATTCAGTCCATAACAATATTCATATTTTACAATAAGTTATATAAATTTGGTTTTGTCACTATTTTAACTATTTCCAGAATTCTCTGCCATACTTGCTTATAGCATATACTTGCTTATAGCATAACATTGTCAATGTTAACAAATGATTTTTACTTATCTTTTAGCTATCTTATATATCCTCTAGTGGTTCTATTCAAAAAGGTTCATGAGTGCTATTTATGAGTCATTCCTTATTTGAGAATATTATCTGGTTTGCATCCATTTGAGTGACAATTTAATTTGCTTTGGTGTAAGGTTCTCCACACATGCTCTCTCCTCAAAGATTTCTTCATTGTTTCTTGACTTTTACTATTGGAAAAAAATTGTTAATTTAATCTGAATTATGTGTGGAATTTAACCTTTCTTTTTACGTGTCTCAGTGCATTTAAGATCTTAATTTATTCTATTTACCACAATGATCAACAATAACAATACATTCAAAAAAAAAAAAAACACTATGTCTCTTGAGAAAGATGTCTTTTAAACAATTTCCCTGAAATATTGTAAATACTTGCAATGGATATACATAAGCTTACTTCAACTTAGAAAATACTTTCTTATACTTCTTGCTTGAGTTGATTTCTTTCTATGTTCTTCTGTTCTTTAGAAACA
>NW_011888818.1:3919480-3962595 GCF_000151845.1 Pteropus vampyrus
TTGATGACTTTCAGGGACTATAAAAAGGTGAGCCAAATACTTCAGTGAACTGATCCCAGGAACAGAAACAGTTTGATGGAGCAGAGCCTCATCTTTCTGAGTTTAGACACTAGCAGCAGAATAGAAGAGATAAATCCTCTTGCTTTTAAAGTTGATGTGGTTTAAATGAGTTAAAGCTAAAAAAAAAAAAATGAGGATATTTTGCTCAAATTGAGCTAGAAATGCCTCATAGTTAATATAAATTTTCCCCAATTAAAATTGAGATTATTGTTTTCTTTTCTATTTTGTATATTTTTATGCAAACGAGTCTAGATTTCAAAGATAGGCTGAGTTAGAGGTTCCTGTTCTGCTTTTAGTGCTAGAAATCTGCCCTTTGTGCTTGCCAAAACTCATTATCTGCCAGGCTATTAGGAATCATTTTTCTCTTTGTTTTATTTTTCCTTTCTTTACCCTTGAATTTACCTCACGTGATTATTTTAAGAAATCTTTTCCTTATGGCTCTCTCTCTTTAGATTCTAGGATTCACTTGTATGGGAGCTGAGTATTTCTCCGATTGCGAGATAGAGTAAAACAAATCTGCAAATATGTATATGCACAGATATCCACTCTAATATTTGAATGAAAGAACATGCATGATTTAGATAGATGCTTCATGCCAGTCTGTAGTAAGCAGAAGAGGTTTTAGATAGTTGGCCTTTAAAGGAAGAAAAAAAGAAAGAATTTCGTATTTTTAATATGGTTTTTTATTAAAGTAAACTAAAATGATCCATGAGTTATCCTTTCAAGTTTCCTGTTTAATCTTCATATTAATTAGTTTTTTTAGTTTAAGACTTTTAATATTTTAATGAAATAAACAGCAAGATTGTTCAACTTAATTTATTATAAATTCTGTAGATAACACACAAAACAAATAGAATATATGGTAGATATACTAAGATCACATTCAAAAGTGATTAAATAATATGTTGCTACTGATAATCTTATTGTATAAAAATTTTTATTACAGTAGATACACTTTTAGCTTAGTCCTCATGTCAACCACTCTGTTTCTGGTTCTTAGTATAGTGGCTGACACAAAAGAGACATTCAATTGATGATTCTTGAATGATTGAATTGATAGATAGGTATTCACTGCCTTGTCTAATCCTATTAAGCTGGTTGTATGATTAGAAAAGGAGAATTCTCTTTTATAATTTCTTTAATAATTTGGTCCTGAGGTTATTTTAATCAATGTCTAGTACAGCGCTAATCAGCAAAACAATATTGTTCTTCAGATATCTCTGGAAAGGAAGGTAAGGTTAAATACATGAAGAAAACAGAGAAGCAGAACATATATACAAACTGTATTTACCTCAGACTAAATTAATAAACTCATATTTTGCTTCCACCATGAAGTCTAATCATCTACAAGTTCACCATGCAAAAATTGCATTGAAACACTAAGTTTGTTTTGAAAGTTTCCCACTCAAAGATCTCATGAGGACTCTAAACTGTGTTTTTCATGTCCTACGGAAGGCATTTCAGTCCCACTATCTCACTATATTCCATTCCATGTATTATCTATTCCTCCCATCATGATATAGAGGCAAACACATCATTCTTTCAGTACAGATTTAAAAAGAGCTAAGATATAGTCCAAAGACAGTCTTCTGTGCCAGAAACTAACCAAGTTTGGCTCCATCCCTCCTGTGTTGATAAGCACACCTGTCAGGACCTCAATGAGTAGTGGGTTGCATCCTAACAACCACCTCATCTTAATAGCCAACATAGTTCACAGACATCCTCGTGATGTTCTGTGTATTTCTAGTATTTTGCCATAAATCTCATGTTTTTTTGTTTGTTTGTTTTTTGTTTTTTTCTCTTTATGTGACCAATAGTAAGAGGCAGCTTCTCTTAGAGTAAACGTCCTAAAAGCAGAATGGCTTTCCAGTGAGATAACTTATCTCATTCTATAAAGAAAACTCCCTTTTTCCTTCAGTTGTATTTGTTCCATAGTATTCAGGACCTACTTTTGATCAAAATAATTATAAAATAAAATGACATGATACAACAAACATATGAAATTTGTGGATATAAATGGTTAACAGTCTGTATGCACGTGTAAAAGTGTTCACAGAGTAATTTTAAGGTGTTTTGAAAAATACCATTATCATAGCACTTATGTTTAATTTTAGTGTGGTACAACAAGTTTTGTTGCAAACCTAATACATTTTATCACAAAAACTTTTATTAGAATATTTTATCACACAATTTCTATTAAAGTTTTCCAAATTCCCCCAAATTTTGAAAATTGGCATCTAAAAGTGGTTAACTTTTCAGCCATTATCATCATCTGTATTAAATAACAATGAATAGGAGAAATCAACTAAAAATAGCCCTTATAATGTGGAATATAATAATTATAGATATTTCATTTACAAATAAATTAAAAATCAAAATCTACATTGAGCATATTTAAGTAGATTCATTGAGATAGACAAATCACTTATTAGACTATCAAAAATAACAACATATCCTGAAAAATACATGCTTCTGAAACAGCAAAGATACAAATCAGTTAATCTCATGTTTACTTATTCAATAAACATTTACTTACTGTGTGCTAGATGCTAAGAAACATCAAAGTCCATATCTCATAGAATGAACAAAGCTAATAAATATGTAAATACATGAATAAAATTGTGATATATACAATAAAAATATAGAGTAATATAGCAGAATGTTTACTTTAGTGAGGAACTTTCTGAAGAAAAAACAGTTGAGCTGTGCTCTACTTATCAGATACTGTGCTTGGAAAAATCCATATTTTATGCATGGAAGCAGGTATCTGTGGAGCATAAAATGTATATTATTTACTCTGGAGTTACAAAATTACAAAAGTAGAGTCTCTTTTTCTCTAAGAACTTTCTGTATAGTAGTAGAGACCTGGTACTTGCACACAGGTCTAATATAAGGAAATGTGCTTAAATAAAGTTACTTCATTTAGTTTGTGCTCACTTATGTTCTAGTCTTGTTCTGAAATTTTTTTATATTTCAACACTATAAATCCAATAATGTTATGATGTAGCTCTTATCACTGTATATGAGGAAGCTGAGACTAAAAAAGTAAGTTTTCCAATGTCATAATATAATGGTGTGTTAGATTGGAATTAAATTTTAATAACGTAGCATATAGTCCATATAATCTTAATTTCTATGATAAAGAGTGAATGTTATAACATAAACACAGTACTATAAAATCATAAAAAAATAAATTTCTGGTTGATTTTTCCTGAGAAAGTGTCAAGGTGTATTTGTTCAAGTGTGAGCACCTCACTTCCTCCACAACTGTATCAACAATCACATTGACCTTACATTGTTAGCACAAGTAACAATAGTAGCTTAAGTCTTAAAAGACCCTCTGAATTTCACCTGGAGATTTCTCTTGAGACCTTTCCAAAATATACATAAAGGGTTAATGTTATAATAACAAAAATGTGTGGGTAAAGATAAAAAAAGAAAATAAACATAGTTATTAAGAAATAATAAGTGAAAGAATATGAATAAACAAATATCTTGTAGAAATATATTTATTTTGAAGAGAATCAAGGAAGGAAGAAAAAGCGAGAAAGGTAGAGTGGAGGGAGGGAGAGAAACAGAGAAGAAGAAAAGAAAGGAAGGAACAAGTGACAGAAAGAAACCTCCAGCCTTTCATCTATAGCAAGGACTTGGAAAATAGCAAACTTCATATTTTATAAGGGAAAGAACAACTGAACAATATATTCAAAGTTCATATCCATTGATAAACCTATTTCACTTCTCTAAAATGAAACCTATATAAATGTTTAAGCTTAAAGAAATAATTTTAGAATATAAAGATAGACTATCATAAATACATTAAAATAAATATACTTATTAATATGTATATCTATTCAAAATAAGTTGTTTAAAAATATATATACAGCTTTACCTGTGTTGCCTGTAGATGAAAATATATTGATTTTATTAGTCAGAGTCAAGTTTGTGTTCATTCAAAAAATATAGTGACTAGCTGCCAATTCAACCTTCTCCAACTCTATTTAATATATAATGATATAATAGCATTATTCTGTAAGAAATCAATCAACTTTGAAATTGGTTTATTGCACATTTGAACACATTTGTTAAAGTACATCTGGTCTTTAGTCTGATTTAAATGTAACCATTTTGTCCCGTCTTTTTAAATACATTCTCTACAATTTATGCATATTGACTTTTCTAGCATTATTTTTTATTCCTTTGTTTTTTTTTAAATATTTGTAAGTGTTATAGGTTAATATATCATTTAATTCTGTGTTGTATTTTTTAATTTTAATTTTTCAATTAGAGTTGACATTCAAAATTATTTTATATTAGTTTTAGGTGTACAGCATAGTTATTAAACATTTATATAATTTATAAAGTGATCTCTCCTAACAGTTCAGTACATACCTGGCACTCTACTTAGTTATAATATTATTGACTATATTTCCTATCCTGTACTTTGCATCTCTGTAACTATTTCGTAACTACCAATTTGTACTTTTTAATCCCTTCACTTTTTTCACCCAGCCTCCCACCTCCCAATCCAGCAATCACCACTTTGTTCCCTGTATTTATGAGTCTGTTTTCATTTTGTTTGTTTATTTATTTTGTTCCTTAGATCCCACATATAAATGAAATCATAGGGTGTTTTTCACTGTCTAACTTATTTATCATAATACCTTCTAAATCTATCCACAGTTTTGCAAATATGAGGATTTCATTTTTTTTTTTATGGCTGAATAATATTTCACTGTATACATGTACCACTTCTTTATCCAATTGTCTAGCGACGGGCACTTAGCTTGCTTCCATATCTTGGCTGTTGTAAATAATGGTGCAATGAACATAGGGATGCATATGTCTTTTCAAATTAGTGTTGTGTGTTTTTTTGGATAAATACCCAGAAGTGGAATTGCTGGGTCATAAGGTAGTTCTATTTTTAATTTTTTGAGGAACCTCCAAACTGTGTTCCACAGTGGCTGTACTAATTTGTTATCTCACCAACAGAGAACGAAGGTTTTCTTTCCTCCACATCCTTGCCAACACTTGTTTTTTGATTTGTTGATGATAGCCATTCTGACAGGTGTAAGGTAATATCTCATTGTTATTTTAATTTGCATTTCTCTGATGATTAGTGACCTTGAGCTTCTTTTCATTATCTATTGGCCACTTGCATGTCCTTTCTGGAGAAATGCCTATTCAGAGCTTTTGCCCCTTTTTCAATTGTGTCATTTGTTTGTTTGGTGTTAAGTAGTATGAGTTCTTTATAAATTTGGATATCAACCTCTTATTAGACGTATCATTGACAAATATCTCCTCCCATTAAGTAGGCGTTTTATTGTTTTGTTGATGGTTTCCTTTGCTGTGCACAAACGTTTTAGTTTGATGTAGTCCCATTTGTTTATTTTTTATTTTGTTTCTGTTGTTGGAAAAGATATTCAGAAAAAGTATTAATAAGAACAATGTAAGATATTTTGCTGCCTGTGTTTTCTTCTAGGAGTTTTATGGTTTCAGGTCTTACATTTAAATCTTTAATCTATTTTGAGTTTATTCTTGTGTATAGTGTAAGAAGGTGACCTAGTTCCATTTTTTTTGGCATGTATCAGTCCAGTTTTCTCAATGTTTATTGAAGAAACTCTCTTCACCCATTATATATTTGTACCTCCTTTGTCATAGGTTAATTGACTTATAGGTGTGGATTTATTTCTGGGCTCCATATTCTGTTCCATTGATCTATGTGTTCATTTTTATGCCAGTACCATTCTGTTTTGATTACTACAGCTTCATAGTATAGTTTGATATCAGGTAGCGTGATACATCCAACTTTGTTCCTTTTTCTCAAGATTGCTATGGCTACTTGTTTGTTTGTTTGCTTGTTTTTTCGTCATGGTTCCATATAAATTTTAGGATTATTTATTCTAGTTCTGCAAACAATGTCATTGGCATATTGATAGGGATTGCACTGAATCCATAGATGGCTTCAGGTATTATGAGCATTTTAAAGATGTTAATCCTTCCTATCCATGAGTATGGTGCATGTTTCTATTTATTTGTATCTTTTTCTACTTATTTCTTTAATGAATCATACTTTTTCGAGAACAAGTCTTTTACCACTTTTGTTAAATTTATTTCTAGGTATATTTTTTTGATGCAATTGTTTTCTTAATTTCTATTTTTGATAGTTCATTATTAGTATAGAAATTCAATTGGTATATGAATATTAACTTTGTATCCTGCTACCTTACTGAATTCACTTATCAATTCTAACAGTTTTTGGGTGAAATCTTTAAGGTTCTCTATATGCAGTATCATGTCATCTGCAAATAATGACAGTTTATTTCTTCTTTTACAATTTGGATGTCTTTTATTTGTTTTCTTTTTCTGATTACTGTGGCTAGGGCTGTCAATACTATGTTGAATAAGAGTAGTGAAAGTGAAAATCCTTTTCTTGTTTTTGACCTTAAGGGAAACACTTTTAGCTTTTCTCCATTGAATATGATGTTATTTGTGTGTTTGTCATATATGACTTTTATTATGTTGTTCTATGTTCTATTTCCCCTTTGCTGAAAGTTTTTATCATAAGTGGGTGGAGGATTTTATCAAACACTTTTCTGCATCTATCGTTATGATCATAAGATTTTTATATCACATTAATTGATTTGCGAATGCTGAACCAACCTTGCATCCCAGGAATAAATCCAAATTGATCATGGTGTATGATCTTTTTAATGTATTACTCAATCAGCTCACTAATATTTTGTTGACGATTTTTGCATCTATGTTCTTCAGGGACATCAGCATATAAATTTTGTTATAATGTCTTTGTCTGCTTTGGGAATCAGGGTAATGGTGGCTTCATAGAATGAGCTTGGAAGCCTTCTTTCCTCCTGAATTTTTTTGAGTATTTTGAGAAGAATAGGTATTAAGTCTTTTTTGAATATTTTGTAAAGTTCATCTATGAAGCCATCGGTCCAGGACTTTTGTTTATTGGGAGTTTTCGATTACTGATTCAATTTCATTAGTAGTCGGTCAGTTCAGATTTTCTGTTTCTTATGGACTCAGTCTTGGAAGAGTATGTTTCTAGGAATTTATATATTTCTTCCAGATTGTCCATTTTGTTGGCATATAATTGCTTCATAGCATTTTCTTACAATCCTTTCTATTTCTGTGGAGTCAGTTGTCACTTCTCCTCTTTCATTTCTGATTTTATTTATTAAATCCTCTTTCTTTTTCTTGATGAATCTAGTTAAAGGTTTATCACTTTTGTTTATCTTTTCAAAGAACCGGCTCTTGCTTTCATCGAATATTTTTATTGTTTTTTTTTTTTTTTAGACTCTGTTCCATTTATTTCCACTCTGATCTTTATTATTTTCTTCTTTTTATTCACTTTGGGTTTTGTTTGCTATTCTTTTTCTAGTTTCTTTAGCTGTAAAATTAGATAGTTTATTTGAATTTTTCTTGTTTCTTGAGGTAGGCCTGAATTACTATGAATTTCCCTCGTAGGACTGCTTTTGTTATGTCCTATGTATCTGAGGTCATTGTGTTTTCATTTTCATCTGTCTAAAGGTATCTTTTGATTTCTTCCTTTATCTCATTTTTAACCCATTAATTGTTTAGTAGCGTGTTATTTAGCCTCCATGTGTTTGTGTATTTTTATTTTTTTTTTGTAATTGATTTCCAGTTTCATACCATTGTGATTGAAGAAGATGTTCGATATGATTTCAATCTTCTTAAATTTACGGAGACTTTTTTGTGACCTAACATGTAGTCTATCTTGGAAAATGTTCCATGTGCACTTAAGAAGAACGTATATTCTAGTACTTTGTTGTAAAACGCTCTAAAACTATCAGTTAAATTCATGTGGTCTAGAGCAGGGGTTCCTAACCCCCAAGGTATGGACTGGTACTGGTCTGTGGCCTGTTAGGAACTGGGCCACACAGCAGGAGGTGAGCAGCTGGCAAGTGGGTGAAACTTCATCTGTATTTGCAGCTGCTCCTCAGTGCTAGCATCACTGCCTCAGCTCTACCTCAGATCTTCAGGCATTAGATTTTCATAGGATCACCAGTCCCTGGTGCCAAGAAGTCACCAGGGTGGAGCAAGTGGTGTTTCCCAGGTGGTGCAGATTTAAATGTGTTGCTAGTGCTGAGCCTGTGGCCACTCGCAAAAAGGTCAAATCACACCAAGGGAGGTGGTTGCCTGCCTTGAGCCTGCAAGCTCTGTGGATTTGTTCAAGAAGTACTGTTGCTGGGGCTGGTTGCCTGATACTGAAAATGTCTAGTGAGGTTCCAGAGTAGAGGTGTGTTGATTGCTGCCCAAGGGATCTCCTGCTGAGAGCATGGGGTGGGACCAATTGCCCAGTACCCACCCAAAATAGCCACTGAGCAATTTGTGAGTTGGGTAGGAGGGGTTCTCAGGGAGTCACCGCCTAGATGCAGCCAGCAGATGTCATTAGGCCAATGCAAATTCAGTTATGCCCATGTGGGCAGAGGGCTCAACACAGGCAAGATGGTGTTTATCTGCAGACTATGCAGGAGGAAGGCTCAACGAAAGGACATTGGTGGCTGTTCCTTCAGCCCTTGCCCTGAAAACATACTACTCAGTTTTTCCCTGCACCTCTTGAGCTGCTGTCTCTCCATCAAAGCCCACTGTGAGTGCTTGCATACGAGTCTGTGGCTGGGCCCTGTAAGGGGACATCAGGATTTACAGCTGCCTTCTCTGATGGCCAGACTCCTCACTAATTTTCACAGCTAGATTCTGTGTTTGGGGGGATCCTCTTCTCTGCACTGGAACTCTGGGCTTGGGAGCCCTGGTGTGTGGCTGTGGCCCCTTGTTCCTTCTGGGGGGTCTTCGCAGCTGAAATATCCCTCCAGGTGCTTAATCACCACATGTTAATGTGGGACCAGCCCATTTTGTATCCCTACCCTTCCTACCAGTCTCTATGTGGCCTCTTTTTTGCATGCAAAGTTTTAAATGTTCTGTTCATCTAGTCTTCAGATCATTCTTCAGATTGACCGTTTCATAATTTACTTGCAATAATACAATCATGGGAGGAGACATGCACAGCATTTACCTACCCCACCATCTAGAACAAAACTCCCTGTGTCATATTTTTAATTATTTTTTTATATTGAGGTAATTGCAGAATCACATTGAGTTATAAGAAATAATACAGATACTGTGAATGCTTTACCATTCTTTCCATGATACATCTTGCAAAATTATAATACGATATCTCAACCAGGATATTGACATTGATAGAGATCAAGATACAAGATATTTTTATAATCTCAAGGATCCTTCAAGTTCCTCTTTTATAAACATACTCATATCTCTCCCTTCCCTGTCCCTCACTCACCCTTGGCAACCACTAATCAGTTCTTCATTTTTTATAAATTTGCCATTTCAATAATGTTTTAAAAATAGAATCATATAGTAGCTAAATTTTGGGGATTGGCTTTGTACATAAAGTATAACTACACAATAATTCATCCAAGTTTCCATATATATTAATATTTCCTTACTTTTATTCTTTAGTTATATCCACAGTATGCATATGTTTCCCAGACTGTTTAACTAAACATTGTTGAAGGCCATCCAGACTTCTTCCAATCTGGGGTTACTATAAATAAAGTTTTGTCATTTAGAGACTGTTATATACCTGTGATCATGCAGTATATGACCTTTGAGATAGACTTTTTTCACTAAGTATTGTATCCTTAAGATTTATCTAAGTTGTTACATGTATCAATAGTTAGTTTCTTTTCATTGCTGAGTAGTATTTGTTGGTATGTATGCATCAGTTTATTTAACCATTCTCCCATTAAAGGACAGGGTGTTTCCAGTTTTTGGCTATGAAAAATAAAGCTACTATGAACATTAATTTATAGATTTTGGTGTGAGTATAGCTTTTTATTTCTCTGGGCTAAATGTCCCTAAAGTACAAGTACTGGATCATATGGAAAGTGTATTATTATTATTTTTTTAAAATATAACTAACTGCCAAATAATTTCTGGAGTGGCTATCTCATTTAATAGTCTCAACAGCAGTGAATGAGTGATCCAATTTCTGTACATTCCTGCCAGCATTTCGTATTATTACTATTTTATTTTTAATTTTTAATTTTAGCCCTTCTGATAGGTGTGTAGAGATATCTCATTATGGTAATTACCTACAATTCCATAGAAGTTATTTTTCTTACAGTGGTGCAAAATTTACAGTGATACCTCTGTTTACTTGTGATACTGGTGATTTGTAACTTCTTGCTTTTGATCTTTTTCAGTCTTACTAGAGAATTATCAATTGCATAGATTTTTTGTTTGTTTGTTTCCTCCATTAATTTCCTGTTTTCAATTTCTTTGATCTGGTTTTATTTTTACTATTTTCTTTCTCCTGCTTTCCTTTGGTTAAAATTAAAACCAAATAAAACAACTAGTCCTTTTCCAGAGACTTCAACTAGGAACCTAGATGGGTAATTTGAGAACTTTGCTTTTTTTTAATGTAAATATTTAATGCTGAAATTTTCCAACTCAGCACTGATTCCACTGCATATTACATATTTCAATATGCTATATTGGTCATTTTCATTTCATTCTAAGTATTTTTAATTTACTTCTGTTTTGTTATTATTTCTGTTTTGATTTCCTTATGGTTAGAGAATATGTACTGAAGGATTTCAGTTATTTAACATTTGTTAATGATCATTCTATTGCCCAGGATATGGTCTATCTTTGTGATTATTCCATAGTGCTTGAAAGAAAATATGTATTTTAATGTTGTTGAGTAGCATGTTCTACAAATATCAATTAGAAGCTGACTGTGGTCTTTGTTAATCTTTTGTCATAGTTCTATCAGTTGCTAAGAAAGGGTTGTTGAAGTCACAAACTATTACTGTGGATTTGTCTCTTTTTCTTTTTAGCTCTATTAACTTTTTCTTTATGTATTTTGAGACTCTGCTGTTTTGATCTTACATATTTAGAATCATATGACTTCCTAGTAGATGAATCTGTTTTTGTTATGTAGTATCTCTCTTTGTTTCTAGTAATTTTATTTATTCTGTATTTTATCTGGGATTAAAATACTCATTACTGCTTTTTCTTTTAAATTAGTGTTTGCATGGTGTATATTTTTCTTTTTACTTTCAAATTACACATTAATGTTAACTATGAACTGGGCTACTTGTAACAACATAGAATTGTGTTGTGATTATTTATTCCAAAGCCTGCCAATGTTTGGCTTTGCTATTTTTATACTTTTTACATTTAAGGTGATTATTGTTATGTTATGACTTAAGCATGTCATTTTATACTTGTTTTTATTTATTTATTCTGTCTTATTTCTATGTATTCCTTTTCCTACCTTTAGTAAAGTGTTAACTTCTTTAATGTTGTTTTAGTTATTAATAATTTGCTTACTATTTTTTCAATCTCATTTCTCAATTTTCTTATACATGTTCTGTTAAGAATATAAAATTACCTTAAGCTCCTTATCTACCCCCATCCTTATCTGATTTAGCAAATCTTGTTCTCTTTGCCTAGCATACCCTTTCTCAAATTTTCTTTTTGGCCATGTTCTTCCATTTTTTAAGATTTAGGTTTGCATCTTCTTTCGTGGGAAACATGCCCTGTTCTCTCCAACCTTACAACTTTGCCCTCAAATTTCATATCCTTGACTAAGAAATGTTCATCTAAATTTCTAGCTCACTCTACATTTTCCATAGTTTTAGCACCTGTTGTGTTTTATAATTATTAGCATACTTATTCCTCTCTCCGCCCCCCCGATACAGGACCCTTTGAAGTCTTTGCTTGCATCATACTTCTCTCCACATCTGTCACATAGTACTATACCTACCATATAGAATTCATGTGTTAAGTTCTGAGTACATGAACACATTAAAATAACTCACATATACTTCTAACTAGTAAAATATGTAAACAAAGATTATTTTTATTATTAACTTTTAGTTGCCCTATTTAGAAATTAAATGGTTAATCAACAAGTAGTAAAAGATTTCTAACTGTGTGTCCAGTACCGAAATGAGAAGACTTGAAAATAGATATCAGCTCCCTAGCCTCAGCTTGAGAGTAATTTATTTAATAAGGCATGCTTATACTACGAATTAACATAAACTATCCAAAAGCCAATTGAGGCTCAATGGAAAGGTGAGTCAATGAGCTTTTGCAATAATCTGAAAAGAATGGATAAAAAATGTGAGGCTCAAAACAATGCTTTCCAAATTATAATTCACAATCCATTATTAAGTTTATAAATCTATTAGTTTCAAAATGGTTTATTTATAATTAAGACCAACAATAAAATAGAAGAGAGGAGCAGGAGAGAAGAAGAAAGTGAGTTATACGATTTTGAGAAAATTAGTTAAACTTTTGTGCCTTATATTTTTCTCCTTTACAAACAAAAGCATATTGGATAAAATTACTTTTATTCATAAATTTATTAATCGATAAAAAAATAGCCAATGCTATTAATGTAAAAATGTATTATAAAAATTTTGAACTTTGTACTATAAGCAGAAATATTATCAATCTGCTTATTACACTGAAAAAAAATTTAATGATGGAAAACACCATACATTTTTAATTCAAAATATTTTTTATGAACACATATGTCTGAACAGTACTCTCTCCAAACAAAGCCCATAAATGCCTCTGAAATACTCTCATATTAGTGAGATTTTATGGTGTACTTGAATAACACCTATATTACTACAGAACTACTTAGGAAAAAAACACACCTCTCAAACTAATTAGAGTTCTTGAATGACATTGGAAAAGCCAACTTGGTTAAATAATTTTCTCCAGTATCAGGTTTAATTGACAAAGATATAATGCCAGTGATAATTTTATGCAATTGTGAGATCAGAAGTTTAATATATCTGGCAGTAAGGCATGTATTTTCTTTCTCTGTCAGTGTTGAATAAACCTCTCTAATCCTTTTCCTATAGCTGCCCCTTATTCGAGGCTTAAGTTTAATAAAAGGCTAAAAAAAATCAAGATTTCACTAGGCTTCTCAAAGCTCAAGGATAGAAAGAAAAAAGATGTTATCTCAGAGAGGTTGTGGCTCAGAATCATTAAAAAGACTAATGAAAGGATCGTAGGGCTAAGTTTACAATTCCCCTTGTGTGCTGCATAGGCACCCTCTCTCATAGTAAACACTCTACCTACTTCCGTCTTGCTTCCAAATCATCAAACTGAGGCGAAGTCCAAGAGGGATAAAATGATTATAGTTCACAAGTGCTGCAGAATGTTTTGTTAGATGTTCAATTTGTCTTTAATATGATACTTATTTATTCATTTACAAGTTATTCTAAAGCCTTGCTGTATAGAAATGTTATTTTGACATAGAAAACTTCTGCATCACATTTCTTATAATATTTAGGGCTTTGTGTTTTAAAATTGTGGTGGTCTATGTGTACTATTTGGCAGAGGTTATGAGAAGCATAATAATTACTAAAGCCCCCAAACGGGGCAAGTGATTTTCAAAGAAACAATCCTTTTTACTTTGTTTTAATTATAAATTACAAACTGCAGAGCTCAGGTAGGTCTGAAGTCTGGATCTTTACACTCTTGGGAAATTTCAGCTTTCCATAAGTTTATTTTATGCTTTTCTTTTTAACTCCTTGAACAAAATGCCTAGCTTATAATTTTCTTTCTTTCTTGACTCTTGTTCAATATTATAGGTGTTGATATACAACATTCTCATATTTATTGTTTTCTAAGTCTCTTATAATTACGGTTTTTATTAACACTTAGACCCAAGAATTATTTAATTGAATATTTTTTACTTTGATGTGGCTATTTTTCTCCTTTACATTCTTTTTTAAATCACATTTTATGTTGGCTGTATAGTAACCATGGAATGCAACCTCTGAATCATATCCTTTTAAAAATTCATTGAGGTTTTCTCTGTGGTCTAAAGTATAATCATTTTTTAAAAAAATAAGCCATGGGGATTAAAAGGACAAGTTGTAAAGCACAGTTTAACATGTGCTTATAAAATCCTCTGAAATGAAAGAATATAACTGTAATATGTTTATTTGTAAAAACTTTAGTGGTATTATTTTAATAATAAAAATAAAAACCAACCATTAAAAGTTTTTTGGTTATTTTTTTTAATAGAATAACATGTAATCATTAAAATTCATGATATAGGAACATTATTATGAAATTTTATTAAATAAGTAAAGCAAGTTATGAGAGTAGACAAATTATCTTTAAAAATAACACATCTTGGTTTTCCCCATAATTCCCCAAAGTATAGATAAAAGATATATTTACATTAACTCAAATTTTAATTTGAGAACAGCCCATAACAGCAACAACGAAGAATACAGTGTGATATAATCTCGAGAAATAAGAGGCAATTCTGGTTCTTCTTTTTCTCTTCCCCTTTCCCCCTCCTCTTCCTTCTTTATTATTGATGAAGGAGGGAAGAATAATTTGAACATAGCAATGTCAAACAAGTTGGACATTAGTACCAACTTCAGATCCAGTGGAATGAGATCTGTGGTAAATAGTTAACCAAGATCCTTAGGGGGAGGTTCAGATTTCTTTACAGCAATATCTGAAGGAAATATTTAGAGTGTATGATGAAGGTATAAAGTATGTAGCTGATAATGGACCATAAATTTCAGAGGATATATGGGACTGGTTTTAAGATTTAAGGAAAGATGCAAAGTAGACAGAACAGTAGATATGTACAAAGACATAGGATTAATGAGAAGGATAAGATGTTACCTGGAAGTAAAAGAGCTTTTTGAGACTAAAACAGTTGAATAAAATATACAAGTATTCATTTTGATATGTTCAAGGCAGTTTGTAGTGTTTAGGTCAAGGTGTAGAGAGAGGTAGATGTCTCTAGAGCTCTCTCTATCACAATGCTTGTGTAGATAACCAGCAAAAATGATCTTAGATCCAGTGTGTCAGTTCACTCTGACTCCCTGTTGCAGTAGGGAGCAATCTTATTCTAGGTGTGTGTGCATTATCTTGATGGCTTCTGAAAGTCTGAAGAAGTTAGGTGTTACACCAATCACATAGAACTCTCTTTATTGTAGTTAAGTTGTGGATGTATATGTGTGTGTATTTGTGCATGTATGAAAATATCTATAGACTTGAACTCTCTCTTTTCTGTCTGTTTTGTTAAATTCTAAGTGATGCATTGAAAGCCTCTGTTATTTTTTTCCAGGAATTTCTCAATTTATTTCCTGTCTTTTCTTCCAGATACTTTGTTTTTCTTTTTTACTTGGTTAAGCATACCATTATGAAGAATTGTTTTGCAATTGCTGGATTTAAGTAGTCTGTAGGCTCTGTACCTCATAAATATGTGGAATTAAAATGTCAAAGAAATCATTAATTTTTTCACTTCTTTAAAACTCTACAAGTTTTTAAAAATATTTCTGCATATTCAGTCCTTAAGAGAGACAATTTGCCATCCTTTATTTTTGTCTTTCACCAGTATGCCTAAATCCATTGCTTGCATGTCTTAGTGAATTTTCTGTGGGTATAGAGGTTAAATTTTGGTTGAATTTCATTGGGCTATTATTTTATTATGTTATTTTGTGGAATATATGAGTAGACACACAAATTTATAGTTAAAACTTTTTTAAAAAATTTGAGGTATTTTTCTTTTTTATAGAGGCAATGTTTTCCCTTTATTTCATTCTTGCTTTGGGTTATCAAATTGGGAAACATTAGATTGACAACCTCTCTATCTTCTAAATTAATATAGAAAAAATTAGTTATGCTTATGCCAAACATTATATTTTTTTTCTTACTAAATAGAATAATTTATTCATCAATTCATCAATTATGTTTTGGGTTTATATTATGTGCTAGGCAGCGTTTTCAATCTCTGAAATGTAGCAGTAAATAAAACAAATTATAACTCTTGCTAAATATGTACTTTATGTTAAAATGGGTGAAGTAGGGTAGAATGGAAGAAGGGTAAAAAATAAAAATAAAGTAAACAAGAAACAATTAAATTTCATGCCGTGTTAGATTGTGATAAACGTTATAGAAAAAATACAGTAGATTGAAGGATATCAGAAGTATGGGAGTAAAAAGTAGGCTGTGATTTTACATAAGGCTTTTGGGGCAGGTCTTACTAATCAGGTGGTACACAGGCAAATATTGGGGGAAAGAGCAGACAGACAAGGGAAAAATCACTGCAAAATGCCTAAAATGGGATATGACTTATGTGTCTGAAGAACAACAGGGAGGTCATTGTGATGGAAGCTGCATCAGCAAAATAGAAGGAAATTAGGTCAGAGAGGTAGTAAGGGTGAAATAATTTAGAACCCCCTGGGCTATTTTAAGACTTTCATTTCTATTTTGAATAAAAAGTGAGATCATTGAATAATTTGAATAGCAAAGCAATGTGGTCTGACTTATATGTTAAAATGCATAACTTCTGTTCTGATAATAAATGTTGGCAAGTGTGAACACTGAGAGATGAATTCGGTGGCTACCAGAGACAAGAATGTCTTTGATCAAAGTTGTATTAATGTAGATAATGATTGAGTCATAATGTATTTCTAAAGTAAATCCAACAGAAATTCTTGACAGCTTAGATATGATACAAGAGAAGCACAAGAGTCAAAGATGACTCAAACATTTTATTCTAAGCCATTAAAAGGAAGAAGTTGTCATTAGTTGAGGTGAAGAAGATCGTGCTGTGTAGGCGTGTTTGTGTGCGTTTGGGGTATCTATTAGATATCTTAGTGGAGATGTAAGTACACAGTTGTGCAAAGGCACCTGAAGTTATGGAGAAAGAGCTGGCCTAAAAATATCACTTTGAGATTCTTGGTAAATGTATGACTATGAAGCCATCCAACTGAAAAAAATGATGATTGACCGAGTGTGGATAAAAAAGAGAAGATCAAGGACTGACCTCTAACATGCACAATATTAAGATGTTGGTAACAGAAAAGGGAATCAATAAATATTCCTCACTAGTAAATCAAGAGGACAAAAAAAAATATGAAATACCTTGGAAGTGAATGGAGAAGAGAATTATGATCATTTGTATACTCATAATGATACATTAGATAGAATGCAAGGCTGACAGTAAGTCAGAAAATAATATTAGGATAGCACACAAATACCTTACATTTAGAAGGTACAGAGTAGATGAGATTAGAGAGAGAAGGCTCCCCACCATGCAGTTCCTTTGAGACTAGCTTGGTGAGGTCCACATACTCCACCCCAAATCAGAGCTCTTAAGTTAAGTGGGATTTTGGTTACCAGCCATCTCCAATATCGGTGATTCTTGATCCTTTGTTTGTTCAACCTATTTAGACTTTATGTGTCTGTCTCTCAACTTTGTTATGGCAATGGATCATTCATTCTCTTGAAATACTTTGGAAGAAAAAAAAAAACACATTACTAAATAAAATATTTCTTTCTAGCAAATTCTAGAATTTTATTTCCTGTGGTTAACACCCCCAATATTTTGTGTTTCTTATTTCTGAAAACAGAATGCATGGTGTGGTGTAACAGTAGAAATTTGGTATTTCATTTCTATCATTGATACCTTTTCTAAAATTCTTGCTGTTTTCCTTCAACTAATGGAATTTGACCTTCAAAGTGAGTCTCTCCTAACTCTTTCTTAATAAATTAATAAAATTGAATTACGTGAAATAAAAACTAGGATCTTGGATAATAGCTTTCGGCAACTTTCAGGGCCCATAACTTAGCAAATCAATTTATGTAAATCATCACATTAACAGAAAAAGAATCATATAATTATATCATTCAATGCAGAAATATTTGACAAAACCCAACACTCCTCTGTGATATATTTAAAAAAAAACACTCAGGAAATTATAAGTAGAAGATAACAACCATGACTTGATTTAAAAATATACCAAAGAAATATATCTATATCATACTTAATGGTAAGAACCGGATGCTTTCTCCCTAATGTTTGGAAAAGGCAAGGATGTCGTCTTCACCACTCTTATTCAACATTATACTGGAAGTTCTAGCAAGTGAAATATGACAAAAAGAAAAAAGAAAGTTATAAAGTATGAGAAGATCAAAATAAAACTATAGACATTTACAGATGACATGATGGTTAAGGTAGGAAATCCCAAAGAATCATCATTAACAACAAAAACTCCTGGAATCAATAAGCAATTAGAACAATGTTGCAGGATATAGAGCTAACATATGAAATTAAATTATTTTCTTATATATCAGTAATTAACAACTGAAATTTGAAATTAAAAGCACAGCACCACAGCACCATTACAAGTACCCAAAACAAACAAACAACATAACTACTTAGGTATAAATCTAACAAAACATACATATAATCTATGTGCAGAAAAATCACAAAACACTGATTAAAAGCAAACCCAATTGAAATTGCAGCAACTATTTTATAGATATCAACACTGATTCTGAAGTTTATTTGAAAAAGCAAAAAATGAAGAGCCAACACTGAAGAAGAACAAAGTTGGATAACTGATACACCTGATTTAAAGACTTAAAGTAAGTTTACCATTATCAAAACAGTGTGGTGTTGGTGAAAGATTAGACACATAGATCAGTGGAACAAAATAGAGGATAGACCTATACAAATATAGTCACTTAATCCTTGAACAAGAAGCAAAGCCAATTTAATAAAGAAATGAATCTTTTGAACAAATCATGATGGAACACTTGCATGTCCACACACAAAGAAATAAACCTAGACAAAAACCTTACACTTTACAAAAAATTAACACAAATTTGATAGTAGACCTAAATATAAAATCTAAAAATGTAAAGCTTCTTGAAGGCAACATAGTATTAAGTCTACATTGTCTTGGATTTGATGAAGAGTTTTTAATACTGAAATAAAAAGGTGGTATGCAGATTAATGGCTAGTAGTTATGAATGGGGGTCGTTTTGAGTAGATAAAGCACAAGAGATATTTCAGGGTATTGAATCTATTTTGTATAATAGTGTACTTAAGTATTTTTCAAAAACTGAGAGAATATTACTACACAGAGTGTAAACCTAATATATATAAATACAGAATAGGATGTTAGGGGATCCTGGAATGAAAGGCAGAATGTGACCAAAGAATCCGAATGTATTGTAAATATATTAAGGAACATTAATAAAGGAGTTGGGGGAACAAGGTACTGATATAAATAACTTTGGAAATAGCTTAAGTCTTTAAGACTAAAACAAAAGAACTATATTTGTGTTTTTTAAGCCACTAGTTAAAAAGTTGTGTCTCATGAGGTATGGGTTAAAAATTCTGAAACCACTCCACATGTATATTGGGAATGAACAATTAAGCCAATATATATCAGATGGTGGAAGCCATGTTTCTTACAGTTCAGATAGGTTACAGGGAAATAAAAGGTGGAGCCTAGAATAATCCATGTGATAATGAATTATAGTTAGAAACATCAGTATGAACACATGCTTAGATTAACATCTATAGAGACGATTACATATAGCAATATTTATAGATGTTTATATACCCAGATTAGTATATACACATATATTTCTTTGCTGTGTCAGCTGCAAGGACCTAAAGGCAAAAACATTCCAGTAGCAAGAAGAACACCCTGCATCCATGTTTTGATTTCTAATACCATTCTGCAATAAAAGAAACCAGACCTTTCTGGGTGAATGGCTCATTCTGGGACTAAAAAAGGAAATATACAAGGTGAACCTGGAATATCTTGTGTTTATAGTATCATAAAGTAAGAAAGTGCTCAAAAAACACACACAAATGCAAACATACACACACACACACACACACACACACACACACACACACACACAATGATGGGCATATGTCAAAGGGACATAGGACCAGATTTCAGCAACAAAATAGATTCACATTGAATTATAACCCAAAGTGTAAAGTAAATATTCAAGGTATAAATACGTGTGGTCTTCCTTCTCAACACCCATAATTCCTATCTAATCAGGAGAACACATAAGGTCATCTCAATTAAAGAACATTCTGCAGAATACCTGATCCAATCATTTTCCAAACCATTAAAGTCATCAAGAACAAGGAAAATCTGAGAAATAGCATAGCCATTAGGGAACTAAGGAGACATGACTATGCAATGTACTGTGTTATCATAAGTGTATCATAAGTGGGATACTGGAACAGAAAGTCAAAGAAAATCTGAATCATATATGGACTTTTGTTAATAATTATCAATATTGGCTTACTAATTGTAACAGATATAGTTGACACTTGAACCATGTGGGTTTAAACCACATAGGTGCACTTATACATGGATTTTTCAATTGACCCACTCAGATCAGTTGACCAGCACAGTTCAATTGACCAGCCCAATTCAAATGACCTACTCAGTTCAATTGAACCTTATAGCTCAAACCCATGTAGTTCAAAGATCAACTGACTTTGAGACTCTACATATGTAGAGGGCTGACTTAAGTTGCGCTTGGAATTTTGACTGTACAAGCTCCAAGCTCCAGCACTGTTCAAGGGTCTCTGTAAAACATATCCATATAAGATGTTTATGGTAGACAGAAGAATGATCTTCCAAAATGTCCACATCCTGTCTCTAGAATATGTAAATATCTTACATGGAAGCAGAAGTTCTACAGATGTGAGTTTAAAAGCTTCAGTTATCACAAAAGTCATTATAATAGGGAGGCTAGAGGGTCGGAGTTAGAGAAGGAGATGTGGTGATGAAATTAGAGTATGTGCGTATGACAGAGAGAGAAATGGAGAGATGGGGAGAGAGATTTTAAAATGTTATTCTATTGACCTTGAAGATGGAGGAAGGAGGCCATGGTGAAGCTAAGGAATGGAGCTAACCTCTACGGGCTGGCAAAATTAGGGAAACTGATTCTCCTCTAGAGCCTCCAGAATCAACACAGCTCTGCCAGACCCTTGATTTTAGAATTTCTGACTTACACAACTGTAAGACAATAAATTTGTGTTTTTTAAGCCACTGGGTTTGTTGTTAAAGCAGCAATACAAAACTAATACTAATATAATTTTAATAATAGAGGAAATTGGAGGAATTTCTCTATTATCTTTGCAATAATACTGCTAATCTAACACTGTTTTAAAATAAATAACTTATTAAACAACAAATTAAATAACTGAGTTTTATAGGATAGAAACTAGCAGTGGAGAGCAACTTAACAGGGCCCCTGACATATTCTGACCCTTAGAGCATATAATTTTTTTTGTATTATTTGTCTTCTTACTATCTTATTTTACTTCTACTGGGTCCTCAGCTCTTTGCTCAGGCATTACTTACTTAAAATTTTTACCTTTTTTTCAAATCTAAAATTAGAATGCATTTATTCTTTGTATATCCAAACTATATTTTTTCTAAAAATAATTATAAAATATAATACAGATAATTGTTGAACATTTGGAAGGAGAGTGTATTTTGCTAATTGGAATTTTTAAAAATAATTCATGGTGTGTCCGCTTGATTGAATATGATGCAGCCTTTGAAAACATGGCAACAACTTAAGGGTGCTTTAGAAAGAGAAAAAATAAAAATGATAATAATGGTTATATTCACATATAAATATGAAATTATGATTTTTAATTTAAAATATAAAATTTCTATAATCATGAGTTCATAAGTTTTAGTTCTCCATTTATTTTTTCTATTGTTATTTCAAGTAGATTAAATTTAGCCAAAAAAGTAAATCTTTAAGTTCCATTTAACATCACTGTAGTGTGTGTTTTCTTGGTTTAAAAAAGGGCGAGTCCTAGAATAATCCAGGTGATAATAGATTATAGTTTTGGACATTGGTATGAACTCGTGTTTAGCTTAAAATTGCAGAGTATGAGAGCATGCTAATAATATTTTCTAAAATCAAAACGTTTTGTTTTATTCCATTATTTCATTTTTTTCATCTATTTCACTATTTTAACTATGTGAATTTATTTCATTTAATCAATAATGTTATTGTTCTCTTTAATTGGAAACCATATTTTGAAGCTTTAGAAAAGTTCAAGAGCCTGTGGCTTTGACAAATTTGATTATTCGACTTTTTAAATCTGCAACATTTACTATATGCAATTATGTGTAAATCTTAAGAAACAATAAAATACTATCCACTGGTTTGGTAGTTATTGTTCCTTTCATTTTTCCGATTTTATATTACTTTATTTTATGTATATATTTATTTTGAAGTGGTGAAAGAGGAGCAAAATATTTTAACAAAAAGAACAATTTTCAGAATCAAAAACCTTTGAGTCTTTATTTCACCACCTTTATCCTGACAATAAAACTGGCTGTTCATTGTATTCATGTTCTACTTGTTCTAATCTTATACTATCTTAAAGGTCCATGTGTTCTCCAAACATTTCAGAAACTTTTGCTAACTGCTCCATTTTACAGCATCATCTGACATCTTATAGAATATATTTTCCCCATTAAATTGTTAATTTTTATTTACTACTAGAGATGCCTCTGACACATATGGTAACCAGTAGTATTTGCAGGGCCTGTCTCCTTTTTCCCCTATCGTTGTAGCTAACATGGTTTCTACTGGCTCAAAATGACAATGTCAGATTACCTCATAACAGTGGCCTATAATGATATTTTAAAATTCTTGTTGGAATGTTTTTCTAACATAAATTATAATATTAAAGCACATTCTATAAAACAGACATACTTATTTAGGGTATAAAACTAAGTAGAAATTAAAAGGACCTGAAAGATCTTCCCTCTTCTTTTGTGTCTTCTTTCAAAGTTATTTAGTCTTTGGATTTCCTATCAGCATAGTATAAAATCACTAGACTAGAACATGAGAATCATGAAGACTAATCCACAATATTAATAGACCACAATTACTTCATTGTATATCTTACCAGTTAAAAAAAAAAAGCAAGTCTTATTTCCAATATATTTCTACTTATTTATTTATAAATTACATTCATATACTACTATCTTTGTGTACTTTATACTGTATATAATATACAATTCTTTGAATCAAAACATTCAAAGTTTTAAGGTTAAAAACTAAATATAAATTCAAGTTCTAATATATTTCCTAACTCACTGATGCATTTCCATGCACATCATTTGCTTGACTTACACAAGACTTCAGAGATCATTACTCTAGATCAGTGATCCTTAATATCCTGTTTCGGAAATAAATGCTCTGTTCGTGATAAAATTTACAATGGTATGTAGTGAAATAAGATGAATAAAAACAAGTAATGAAATGTTCATAAAGTTAGACTAATTACATTTAAAGGATAGTCTTTTGTTCTGAAGTTATTTAATTCGTTTTGTTTAACACACTAAATAACAAAATATTATTTTCCGAATGTTACTGACCATATAATGTGTTTATAGTTCTAATTTTCAAAGTTAATAACTAAAGTTTTACAGAAAGTTATTATATATATGCAAAATAAATAGAATGAAGAAGCCACACAAGGGAAACTAACACAGTTTACATTCAAATGATAATTTTATTTGCATTCTGAATAGATCTTTACCAAGTGATAAGATAGTGTGTCGCAACTGTTCTACATGGTAACCAAAAAATTTGAAAAACGAAGTTTCCCCAAAGGAACCACTTATGAGTTCTATTCCATCTGAAGTGGAATAGAGACTTTCTATTAGATATTAAGAGAAAACATTTATCACTAGTAAATATATATCTCTCTTAAGTATCTTTGCAAGAGCAAATACAACTATAGTAAATACTATCAAACTTGAAGATAGTCAATTGACTGTAATCTTAATTCAGATACAGTAGTAAAACTGAATATCTAAATTCAGAAAGCACATGCTACAGTGATATTAACTGAGAATTTAAAGATTAATTTCGTTGGCTCAATTTCATGTACTTTGGAAGAATCACAGAAAAAAGAAATGGAGAACTAAACAATATGGAGAGCCTATCAAGAGAAAAAGGAAAATGTAACATGTTTTAACAGCCTGAAAAAAAAATGCGTGAAATATATTTTAAACCTAACTCAGTAATTTTTATTTATTTAATTATTTTACTTATTTAACATTTAAAAATATGAATAACAAATAATAACTAAGTTTGATTAATGAAAATAGTATTCAAAAATTATCTCATAAAAGGAAATGCTTGTTTGTCTTTAGGATAGAGAATAAAGCTTTTTTTCAAAGAATAAAGAAGTAAATACATAATTTTTTCTATTAACCAAAAATCCATTTTCTCAGTCCAGAGAAATACATGTACAAAAATATCTTATAAATACCTTATTAATAGGAACCATTGTTTTAGCCCATCCACTGCACAAACCCCACAGTGAAAAACAAAGGCAGAGCTACTCTCTAGAAGTGGGTATAAGGTGTAGAATCCTGCTCACAGGTGGTGTCTAGAAAACTTGAAGGCATGCTCTCTGAACCTTAAGTGGCTCATTGAGAATCACTCATCTAGTTCATGCAAACAGAAATATGCTTTTACTTGAAATATCAACTTGTTAAATAGTTATTTCAATGTAAAACTTGTTTTCCAACACTAACAGAAAATTGTATTCTCTATTTGACACATTTAATTTTGAGTAAATGTTTAAATACATACTCAATAGCAAAACAAAGCATTAAAAAAACGTTTAGGACCAAACTTCATTTCCATTATGCAATCTACTTGTTCTGGCACAAGAGAATCTAAGAGAGAAGCAAATATATAATTGATTTGAAGCCTGCTAAATAATATGTAAATAGGCCTAACTCATGGAGATCCCCATTGTGAAATAGCCTGGGAGAAGTTTCTCACAGCTAAAAGAGACATCTTTAGACTCTTGGCTTAATAAAATGTCTTTAGGTAGACAGAGGTAAGATTTCTTGATTTCTTATAAATACTAATATTCAATATAATATAGGACCTTCAATGCTCTGCAAAGATATCATGGGAGAAAATAGTTTATCGAGTATTTAAAAAAAATAATTTAGTAAGCATCTCCGATATTCTCAGCCAATAGATAAGTATGGTGAGATACAAAGAGGATTTAAAAGATCTTTAAGAATTTAAGGTATTCTGTCTGTGCATAATGAACCTCCCAACCATGCACATATAATCTATGAAAAGTAGAAAAAAGTGGCACATAATATTATAGTATGTGACTCAGAAAAGAAAAATCAGAATACAGAAAAAGTGAAGTGGGAAGGCAATAGTCAAGTGTTCCTAGAGGAAGTACAACTTAAAAGCAACACACAGAAAGAGGGTCAGTTTCCAAGGTGTGCCCTGCCTTGATCCCCAGTCTAGAAAGCTTTGCAGTAACTTGGGCTGCACTGTGTTAGAAGACATGGCCCACAGCTTAATTGTGCTGTGAATAGAATTTTTTCAGGCATTGTACTATCTATGCTTTAAGTATTCTCTTCCTTTTCAACACATCACAAAAGATTGGCCCTTCTTTGTGAGGTAGCAATAGAATTCTCAAGAACTTTAAAAGAAAGATCAAACTCATACTAGTCAATGTTAAAGAGACCATTTCTCTTCTGAATAGTTGCCAGGCGTCAATAATGGTCAGTAAAGAGAAAGTGGCATTGTCTCCTCCTTCCTGACCTGAACAATTTGTGGAGGATTCCCTGTGTGTGTGTGTGTGTGTGTGTGTGTGTGTGTGTGTGTGTGTGTGAGAGAGAGAGAGAGAGAGAGAGAGAGAGAGAGAGAGAGAGAGAGATTGTTTTTCTTTTGATGCTGGATAAATGATCTTGTTACTAAAATATACAAACCAACAACTATTGAGTGTTTCACAATGTAATGATTGACTTTTAATTGATATTTAAATTAGATGAGCAGGAGTGTATTTTAAGAACAATATAAATTGTAAAAATTTTCTAATACATTCATCATAAAAGACAAAATTATATAATATTGAATATAGACCATTTTGAAATAATTGCTTAGAGATTCATAGCAAATCAATAGGAAAGAAGAACGTATTTAGCTATATGCAATAAGAACTGAGATGCCTTTTATGTGGAGGTTAAATAAAGTTAGTTCTTCAATGAAAGTAAAATTTCCCTCCCTTTTTTAGTGGCCTATGCAGAAATAATCTTTGAAAGACATAATCAGAGATTAGGAAATAGAATACTGATTTTACAAAACATGAATTAAAATGAAACCTGGAAGGTAAAAAGAAAACAAAACAAACACTCTCCTAGGGCCACATAGTTTAAAATGTATCTTCAGAGTTGAGGCTGGTATTTTAAGCTCAGAAACAGCAATTTAGCTATCTTTAAGCATGCTATACACCTAGCCAGCAATGTTAAACATTCAAAATTTTCAGTCATTAATACTTTTCTCAGTTCTTTGGATATCTGTATGAATTTTAGGATAAGTTTATCAATTTCTACTAGTAAGCTGTTGGGATTTTCATTCGAATTTCATTGAATTTATAAATCATTCCGGAAAGAACTGCTACCATAATTTAGAGTCTTCATACGCATGAAAAGGGTACATTTCTACATTTATTTAGATCTTCTTCAATTTCTTTTAGCATAGTTTTTGTTTTGTTTTTTAGTTTTCAATTTTTAGATCTTTCTCATTCTTTCTCAGATTTATCATTATGTACTTTCTATTTTTTGATGCATAGGTACTTGAACATGTAGGAAGACAATGGAATTTATTCTTTTGAGAACTATAAATAATAAACAAATAAAGAAAAAGATAATTAGAAGTTTATAAAGAGAAATAGGGAAACAGAGAGAAAAGAAGACTATTTGAAATAATACCTGTACTTAGAAATAACCATCCAACGAAGAAGATATTGTTAAGGACAAATGCAAATTAAAAATAAGGGACATATATCCTCCTGTTGAAAATAAGAGAAGAGTTTCCCTCCACTTTTGTCAGAACAATTACTTTAGAAAACATGTAAATATAATGTTAACCTAAAAATAAAAGGCCAAAGTGAGAAGCGAAAAACATTAATTTGAGATCCACAAGAAGAGCTATTTGGGAAGCACTGGTTCACGCATAAACCCAAACAATGTTTGATTAGGAGGTGAAAGCTAGGTTTTTATGAGAAAGGGAAGGGAGATAATTACATGAAGGAATTTCTACAGATGTTAATAAGTCAAGGAAAGAATTTTTGTGTTACTTTTTAGCTACACATGGAGGTGCTAATTCTAAGGATGTCTTTAATTTTCAATACAGTAGTCAGAATGTCTGCTTTCCTGCTAGCTTTGCAAAAAGTTTTTTGAAATATAGTGTTGATTTTGCCCAGTCCGAAGGCTATTTTGCCCAATTTAAACATTACAAAGGTTTGAGGAATAAGACTTACAAAGTCAGTCCTCTGGGATAGCAGCTCCGACTCCATTTTGAAGCAACTTTGAAATATTATTTTTCACACTAAGTACCTTTTCTTTCTCTTTGAAATGTATCTTTTAGAAAGTAAATAAACCCTTTTCAACTTCAGGATCTTGGAATAGCTTCCTCAAGGACCTGGGAGTGATCTCTTCAAAGTGTAAATATCTATCTCTTAGTTCCTGTGGGATGATAGGAACCTAATTTTAGTAGATGTCTTGCTTTAAATTGTAAAATTACCTCCACTCATAAACACATGAGTACTTTTTTGTATGTTTGTTTTCTCTCTAGGTAAATTGATTTAATTTACATGGATTGTCACTCCAATTACAAGATAAACAGCATGAACTATATGTGGCCAGGGGTGCTGTTAATTTCTCTTACTTGAGGACTAGTTACTGTTTACCATTACATACATGGGGTCTATCTGCTTGCCTATTTAAAAGGGTGAAATTGCTTTCTTGTCTTTGCAATCTCTGAGAGGGTTGTTTGTGATGTGTATCTCATTTTCGTTAATGCTTATTTGATAATAAAATATTCTCTTTCTCCATTATCATTGTGTATACAATTTCTGGATTGTGAGAAATTTTTCTTTTTTGAAAAATTTCTCCATTTCTCCACCAATATCCAAAAGATAAGAAAATACGGGAACATTGCATTCCAATGGAATAGCACATATAAAGCTCTAAAGGAGGGAAAGAGCATGATATAGTTGCAAAACTAAATCAGTGAAGTTGATTGGTGTGAGCTAGAGAATAAGAGTTGAAGTTGGAGAGGAAAGAGTTATATCAACCTACATTATGTAAGAATATTATACTATAATCAAGAGCTTAGATTTTATTTCTGTTTCAATGAATGGATGTTGAAGTGGTTCAGGCAATATCTAATTTGCATTTGCAAATGATCAAACCAGCTGTTGTGTTGAGAATTAATTTAAGAGTTAAGAATGCAAGACCAGTTAGTGTTGCAGTAACCTTGGAAAGAGATGTAAAGAATAAGAAATACAAATACAGAAAAAAAGTGGCCAGATATATTTCTTCATTAAAACACAGAATAAAGTTTTACACAAGATGTAGAAAAAACAAAATTATCCAGTTTTTTACTGCATTAACAAGGTAGTTGTTGATGAGCTTTACAGAAATGGACAAAATTGGAGAGAAACTGATTTGGGTGGAGTGGAAGGCAAGAATTATTTTGAGTATAATTTTTTTACTCTTTGAGCATAATACAATATACCTTATTTTTAATACTTGCTTCTTAATGATGTTATGATATTCCACCCTATGAATATGCTAATTAAAGTTAACATCCTTCTATTGAGAAATATTTGTTTCTCTATTGTAAACAGCTTTGCAGTTGACATTCTTATAGTAAATAATATATGGACTAAACTCAGGATCTTTTTCTAAACATAAATTTGTGGAAATAAATCTTCTATGTAATGTTTCAAATGCTTTGATACTGTTGACTGTTGCCCTTCCAAAAGACTAACAAACAGAAAAAGCTGTTCATTAAGCAAAGCTAAATTTATTAGACTTAACTACGATAAGAGGGACCACTAACTTGACATAGTGTCAGTAGGGTTTCAGAAGGGGGAAGTGAAAATATAGAGATTGAGTACTTGAGTCATATGATATATGTGGAACTGGTTGAGATTAAAGTTTATGATAATCTGGCTTCGGTTTGGTTTGCAAAGTGAGGTAAGGGTCTTGAATTAAGTCTTAAACTTGCTATTAGTCTTGATAAGAAAGCTATTTTAGGTAGTTTACTGTCATATCTTCTAAAAGCAGATATTTGCTCGTCTTTTGCATTTTAAGATAAAGACAGGGAAATGGTCTAGTATTGGTCAATACAGAAACAGGAAATTATATTGATTTCAGCCCTTGATATATATGGCCAAATTAGTCTTAATGAAGTTTGCATCAACTAATATTTTTCTATATTTACTCTTTGGAATTTTATTATTGTCACTGATTCCATTTTTAGTTGGGTTTAGTGTGTGGTAATCTGTAAGATTGTTTATTGCTAATCATATTTCGATGTGCTACATTGGCTCATCTGATTTGTGATGCATGTCTTATTCTTAATATAAATTTATACCTTATTAAAGTGAAAGGTAAACAATAATTGATCATTAATTTGCTAATAAATAGACATTAAAATATGTATATGCAAACCAATCATTAGTCTTCTAAGAAGATATATTAAATGAGAGAAAGGTGTAGAAAATCAACCATCCTAAACTTCAGAGAAAGTATATGAATTTCTCTTATTAGAGTCACTTTTGCAGCATTTCCATCACAGCATTTCAACTGCCAACAGGGTTTAGTGAGCAAAGACGGCTTTAACATATTTCCAAAATAAGCTCAGTATTGAATCCTTCATTTAAGAAGTTACATCAATGTTAGACAGATGATGATGGAGTCTCTTCCCATTGGGAAGGCTTGGGCCACACCTCTCACTTATCATTCTTGTGCATAGTGACTATTAGAAATAGCCGTAGAAGATTAGCCAGTTTGACCTGTTTAATCCAGGCAGTACTTTCATGGCAGGTATCAAAAGACACCTAATACTTTTAATCCTTGTGAAATATAACCTGAGGGGGAGAAATCCCATTTTTGTATAGAAGCTTTTGCAAGAAAACGTTTTACAAAGCAACTAGCATTTTCAATAACACAATACAATCTAATTATTTTTCTCCTGACAAGATTGACCTTTCTGAATAAAAAAAGCTTACTTCTTTAGAACTGAAAATAGTCACAAAAGAGTAAAAGTGTCCAATCTGCATTCTTAAAAATTTCAGATCAATATACATATACAATTTTTGATGCAAAAAAGAAAAATATAAAGAATATTGACATCCTGGTATTTTTTAACATTTTTAGTAAATGTAGCATAGAGTGTGAATTTAATAATTACATTTTCTAATCTCATTAACTTTTCATTTTAAATTGACCACATTTATCTAACATTTTACTTAAGCTTTCCACACACGTTTATCATACAAATATTTTTCTTATCAAGCACTACATCATATGTTAAGATTTTTAGAGAAAAGTAGATAAACCCAAATAAGAAAAAAATAAATAAATTATATCATCAGAAAGTAATTGTTAATATTTTTGTATATGCATATACATAATTTAATATTTAGAAATTTAGGTCATACAGCAAATATTACTTTGCAATTTTTCAACAACTTAAAATGATATTTTTTATGTATGAGAACAAATAGAATTAGTTAAACTGTTTGATAGACCTGGAAGATAAGATTAAATTGCAGAACTATAGGAAAAGAGATTATATCAAGAAATATCTAATACAATATGCCAATGCTGTATATGAGAAATGGAAATGGGAAAAGAAGATATGATTGCTTGGAATTGCACTATTAGTTCACAGAACACATAGACACACCCTTAGAGGCCCTGACTCTTAGTTCCAAGTGGTCGTTCCCCGACTCCTGCTGCATACCAGACCATTTCATACTTGACCATACATAATTCTGTTTTCCTAGAGAAATAAAAATGGTCAAGTATGAAATGGTCTAGTATGCAGCAAGAATGGGGGAGTGAATGTGTGTGTGTGTGTGTGTGTGTGTGTGTGTGTGTGTGTGTGTTTCTAAGTAGGATTTTTTGTTGTTGTGTTACTATTCCTTAATAAATCTACCTTAAAAATTTGGTTTTCTAAAAAGAAAAGTGGCAATCATGTTGACATATAATTATATAAGATTAGATAGAACTTTTTCAAATACCTGGAGTTTATGCTTTTTTTCATCTTCTAAAAAATGCCAAGGTAAAGGTTTCTGGTCCCCTGTCCCAACTATTACACTAATTTTGGGTGTAACCACAAACTATAGTCTTACAATGACTTCAAACATAAATTTTTCTTGTTTATAAAGTGCAACAGATTTCGATATTTTTGTGTAAAATAAATGGTTGACTTGTTGACCACAAGAAAATATATTTTTAAATTGAACCTTTATTCTAGTTTATTTTACTTGAACTCTTACTAATTTCTATTTCTGTGCATTTTGACTATATGTATGTCTATGTATATTCAAATATGTGTATTATATTTTTACAGTGAATTTTTTGTTGAGTGATTTTAATTTTTCTTAGGCTGACCTGTGATTTAAAATATCTATAATTAACATACATTACATTTTGATTAAAAGTTGAAAGTTATTAAAACGAAAAAAGTCTCAAGCATCTTTAAGTCTAAAGTAAACTATTAAGTGGATTTTCTGTCATTAACTATTACTTCAACATTATTATTTATCTCCTTTAGAAGATACTAGTTGAGTAGCTATTTTATTATTGTACCATAATTTGTCTTTTGTCTTTTTTTACTTCTTGTAATTTAAAAACTTTATTTTCTTTGTTTTTCTTTCAGCCTTATTAAGATATAATTGACATATTACATTGTGTAAATTTAAGGTATGTAACGTTAGATACTGCAAAATGATTACTGTAATGGGTAACCTGTATCATATAGTAACCATTTCTTTTTTTGTGTGGTGAGAACATTTAAGATATATTCTTTTAGTAACTTTCAAATACGTAATGCAGATTTTCAGAACTTATTCATCTTACACCTGGCAATTTGCATACTTTAATCACCATCTTCCCAATTTTAACCTGTGACTATTGAGTACAATATTAGCTGTTGACTTGTCACACATGGCCTTAATATTTTGAGGTATGTTTTTTCTAAACCCAATTCATTGAGAGTTTTTATCATGAATGGATATTGCATTTTGTCAAATGCTTTTTCTGTATCTATTGAGATGATCATGTGATTTTCTTTCATTCTATTGATGTGATGTATCACATTCTTTGCTTTGTATATATTGAAACTTTTTTGCATGTCAGGGATAACTCTCACTTGGTCATGATGTATGATCCTTTTAATAGGTTGTTGAATTCAGTTTGCTAATATTTGGACGAGAATTTTTCCATCTATATTTATTAGAGCTATTTGCCTGTCATTTCTTTTCCTGTAGTGTCTTCATCTGGCTTAGAACCTGGATAATCCTGGCCTCATAAAATGAATTTGGGGTTGTTTCTTCCTCTTCAGTTTTTTAGAAGTGATTGAGAAGGACTGGCATTATATGTTTTTAGGAATTTATCCTTTTTCTACTAGGTTATATAATTTGTTTGTATAGTTGTTCATAGTATTCTCTTATAATAACTTTTATTGCTGTGGTATCAGTTGTGATGTCTCATCTTTCATTTCTGATTTTATTTACTTGAGTTTTGTTTTTTACTTAGTCTTGCTCAAAGTTTTTAAATTTTATCTTTCAAAAAACCACTTCTTAGTTTCATTAATATTTTCTATTGATATTCTGGTCTTTATTTTACTAAATTCCACTCTGGTTTATCTTATTTCCTTCTTTCTGCTAACTTTGGGCTTAATTTGTTCTTCTTTCTCTATCCCCTTAATGCATAAAGTTAGAATATTTATTTGAGTTTTTATTTCTTAACATTGATATTTATTACTATAAACTTCACCCTTGAACTGCTTTTGCTGCATCTCATAGATTTTGATATGTTGTGTTTCCATTTTTATTTGTTTTAACATATTTTTTGGTTTGCCTGTTGGCTTCTTTGACCTTTTATTTGTTCAAAATGTATGTGTGTGAGTGTATGTGTGTGTGTGTGCTTAAATTTCCACATATTTGTGAATTTCCAGTTTTTCCCTTATTTTGGTTTTGATAACATTGTGACCAAAAAGATACTGGTATGATTTTTATTTTCTTAAATTCACTAGGACTTGTTTTGTGTTCTGTCACATAATCTTTCCTGAATAGTGTTCCATTTGTACGTAAGAAGAATATGTATTCTGATGCCATTGGATTGACTTTTCTATGTATGTCTGTAAGATCCATTTGGCCCATGTGGCAGAATTCTTAAGCTTGTGTGCCTTCCCTGAACTTGCAGTGCCCCATGCCAAGCACTGACGGCCTTCCTTTTGCTTACACAAGAGCAGTGAGAAGCTCAAATTTATGGTCTCTCTCTGGTTTGCATGTTTATTTTGGCTTTCTGTGACTGCTCACTAGCGATCCGTCAAAGCTAATTCTTGCCACCTTTGGGAATGCACACAAGGAGCTAGCCATGGGGTAGGGGCATGTGTGATGAGGTATACAGAGTGCTATGTGTACCCATGGGCCAGTTGACTATTTCCCAAAGGTCTTAATAACACTGAATATTATCATTGTTTCTATTTTTACCAACTTATAATAAAATATAATTATTTCATTAATAATAAATGTTAACATTGCATATGCTTTGGGATATATTCTTTAAAACTAATATCTTTAAGATTTTTGAACACTTTAAAATTATAGCTTACATAATTTATTAATTCACTTTTAAGCTTTATTTTTAAAATGAGAGAAGTATTCCTGCTAACGTATGTTGTAAAGTTTCCTGATATCATCATTTCCTTCATAATTTGTGAGTTTTTTGTTTTGACATAGTTTTTTTTTTTACAATCAGTTTATTTTGATGTTTTTTGATGTTCTAGTTTCTCACATTAAATATTTAATCTGCTTACAAGTGTTTCTGTGTAAACTAGGAGGTAGTAATCTAATTTGCCTTTTATAAAAATTAATCTATTCTTCTATATTGATTTATTTTTTATTATATTCCATTTATCCATTTGTCTGTCTGCTATAATAATTTTTTAAAAGTTATAATTAGAAAGCCTCCTTTGTTACATCTAATTTTTTCCCCCCAAATTCCAACTTATTTCTACATGTAAATGTTCGACTCCTTCCACCAAGTTTGTAATTAAAGACATCAGGATGGTAATTTTAAAACAATTATACATATTTATTTATAAAGAATTGCTATCCTATATACATCAAAAGGCTTAGGTTGATTTGATGTAGTTGCTTAATATTTCTATATCCACATTCATAAGTAAAATTGGTCTGTATTTTTATTGTATTTGTTTAACATTTATATCAGTATACCAGTGTTTGCTGTAAGTACCGACTATATTTCAAAAATGACATTCCTTTTCTCTTAGTGCAGAGATATTTAAATAACATGGAACTTATCTCTTAACTTTTTCTCATAAGTTACGTGGGCTTTTGGCTTCATTGAAGAATACTTAAGAGGCAGCACCATATCTAAAGAAAGCAGTGAAGTTTGATTAGGAAAAATGATAGAGACTTTAAAGTCAGAGATGACTTGATTTAATGTGTTAGCTAGGTAAACCTTTCATAGCATCAGTTTATGTCTTTAAATTGAGCATAATAATATTGCCTCACTTATGTAGATAGTTCAAAGTCTTGAATATGTGTAGCACATGACAAAATTTTCTCATTATTATTTTAAAAAATAATTTTATATAGCACTTGAATAATAACATGATTATTAAAAGAGAACTATAATAGAAACATAAAGTTTATCAAATTGTAGTAAATTAATTTATATAATCAATGACATAAATGTAAAAGGAGAAAAAATGCCATTAACTCAACAAACAAAAAAGATTTCTTCTGAAAAAATACAACATTCATTTTGCATATAAATTTAAACACAATTAGAATTGCAAATATGCTTTCTTTACATAATAGAGAATACCTATTTTAAACAACAACCAAAATTATTTAAAATAACAACTAAAATATGAAACACTCAAGGGAAATTTCCATCTGATAGCTAATTTTAAAGCACCAAGTTTTCTTTACATCAACTATAATTGGTTAGAAAATATAATTGAAAATCAATCAATGTTCAAAATAGTAAGAAAATGTTAAATACCTAAGAAAATATGAGAATAAACATAATAAATTGTAGAAAAATTATTAAATTTTATTAAAGGAAATAAAAATTTTAAATAAATGAGATGAGCATGGTATTCAAGACTTTGTTTTCTCCAAATTATTTTTAATTCAAAAGCAAAATTAATGAGGTTCTGAGTAATCATGAGATACTATATCCAGTCCTCAACCTATTCTCATGGAAATTATTACATCCACAGCTCCAATGGGGTAAAAATCCACTAGGTATAAAAAGGCCATTTGATAAAAGAAGGAGAAATTATTTAAAGACACTATATATATAGTGGCATGAAGAGTCCCTTTTCAACTGGTGGTATAAGAGGAAAAAGTGAGACAACAAAAGAAAAGTGAAGAGTAATACAGTGAAAAGCTAAACAGCTTTAATGTTGGGGCATTCAAATTATATTGCAAATTAAGACTGCTGAAGAATTCATGGTTAGTCAAATATAGCTATGAAATCTTGCTTTAATCCAATAAAATTATTTAGATTTCCTTGGAATTCCTGTCTTTCTTAATGCTATGTAAATCCTTTTAAAAATTCACTCTAATTCATGAGTCACTGTCTATTTCTTACAAATAAGAACATCCTAAAACTATTGTATCCTTGCAGAAGCTAGATATGAAAAACAAGGGAAAGCTTGTCATATTCAACACACCATATCAATAATATCTATTTATGTATGTGTGTGTGTGTGAGAGAGAGAGTGAGAGAGGCAGTCAACATATACATCTATCCATCTGTGTATCTGCCAGAAATGCCCATGACTCCCAATAACATAACATCCTTCCCTAGACAATATTGGCAAGAGTTGTTGTAAAATAAAAAAAAGAGAGTTGGAGGTACAAATGAGAGAGGCCATGATTCTGGATAGTATTACTCAAATTTTTTAGAAATTAGTTTATAATTTTAAATTAATTAGAATAAAAATTCTATATTCATGATGAATTACATTAACATATTTTAATACATAATAAAATCTTTTGATTCTTAAGATTCCTGAAGAAATTTTTCCTATAAACAAAATAAGAAAATTATTTTATTTTTTCTCACAATTGTGCATTTTGTCCTTTTTTTTCAATGACTTTGTTTTGATATAATTTCAAACTTAAAAAATTTAGAATTATAATATAAGGAACTCCCTTTTAACTTTTACACAAGTTCTCCAAAAATAGCCCATTTGTTTTGTTTACATTTTGTCCCATTTTTCTCTTTTTCATTCTCCCCATATATGAATACAAAAATATATATTTGCATGTACACATGTATTTGTGTATAATAGGTTTATTTTTTTTGACTCTTTTTGAAAGTTATTTGGACACATCGTGCCCCATTACTCCCAAATAATTTAATGTTTGTATCACAAGAATAAGAAACATTTTAAAAATAACCACAATACAGTTGTGAAAATGAGGAAATTAAACATAAATACAATAGTAGTATCGAAAAATTTACATTCAAACTTCTTGAGTCATATTAATAATGTCTTTAATGGCTACATTTTCCCTAGCCAGGGTCAGCACATTCAGTTGTCCAGTCTTTCTAATCCGCTATCTTAAATAGTTCCTGAGTCTTTATATTTTGTTTCTTAACCTTGAATTTCTCCGTATTTTTAATTCTAGTAAGAGTTTTAAAAATGCATATATAAAAGCAAATTTAATATAAAAATCTCAGCAAATGTTACTAATATGATTTAAATTATCAAATACATATAAAACACAAAAACAGTAGAATGTATTTTGGTGGAAAAGAGTAAGAGTATTGTGATCAAATAAAGTTTCAGAATACGCAAGAAAATAAAAGATATTTATTTATTTTATGTGTATGAACTTATTTTTCCTTTAGAAAAAAGTGTATATATTCTTTTTTTTTAATTTTATGAAATGAAATAATATTGTATATTTAAATTGCAGAGGAATTTCCCTAGAGAAGTTATTTTTAGAAGGTATAAACTCTCCCTTGTATGTTCTTGTTGGAAATATTCTACCTGAATAAGATGCTTAGAAATATATTCATATTTTTATAAGCTTTAAAACTTTAGAAAGTTCAAGCAGAAAAACAATATTTTTGAGTGCCAAGTATATGGGGAAATTTTAATTAAATATGTTATTATCATGCTAAAGAGAAACTGCTACAGTCATGATTGTACTTTTCCAATGTAGAACTCTTTTGTCATTTGTTCTTCGTATTTTTACTCCCAAAGCCTGGCACAGAGCCCTGCATACAGAGTGCAGAATTCTTTGTTGAATTTATATATAGAATTCTTAATCCAGTTTAAAAAATTGTAGTTAAAGAAAAAAATTACAATTCAAAGTAAGTAAATGATGGATATATACAGTACTCAGGGGGGGAAAAACGCACATGTTACAAATCATTAATACTTTATATTGCAAAATAATTGCCATCAATGACAATTATTTATTGGACCTCAGCTTTTTCATTTTGGAGACACAATATTATTCTCCAGGTACCTAAAGATTAAGCAAAATTATAACGAACTCTACTGAGGAGAGAGAAGAAATTTGACACCTTTTTCCTATTAATTCCTCAGGTGAGTGGGTCTTTTCCCCACCACCATCTTCTGCCATAGTCTGTAAAGAACTGAAGAGAATTAAACAGATTTTTCTTTTTTCTTATAAAAAGGCCTGTCTGATCTCAAAGAAAAAACATTCTGCTGGCATTTTCATACCTTGCAGCTGGCGAAGGCTTTTAGGATTAAAATACGAGGGAGCAGAATGTTTACCTTTTAATATGTGAAATGGATGGTAAGATTTTTGATGTTGTGTTACTGAGCCCTAAAAAACCTTAAATATTCTCAAACCACGAGAAGTTTAAAGCATAGATATCTGAATTTACATGGCATAGAGTGGTAGCTTTTGAGATATGTAGAAATCTGGAAAAGAGGTTAAATTAGAATATTGAAAATGGTAAGCCTAAAGTCTACACTTGTTTTCTTTTGTCCCTTGGGAGGGGAGGTAGTTATGTTGATAGGGCGATTAACAATATATGGAGAAAAAATAGCATTGTTGGTGAAATTGTTCTTATTTGAGATACTTGTAAAATTGGGACATTCATGGCTTCACTTGGCATCTTATAGTCAGTGTTTCTCGGTCTCCCCCAAAGTTAGCTAAACTTTGAGGTTTAAGGCATAGTCCTCCAGAATACCAGCTCTGTCCAAGAGTTTGACCAACAACTGCAAGCAATTAGAGTCAGACTCAGTCTCTACATCAACTGAAACCTCTGACCTAATGCCCTACCCTAAATCACATGGTTAGTCTGTCTGGCATGGCCAGCCCACCTAAGACCTGCTGTGCAGACTGCATCATCTCATTAGCATAAACTATTAGTTGTGGTCAGAGGGGCCCACCATGAATAAAAGAGAAACTCCTATTACTCAGAAATCCTAAGTGTTTTAGAGGTTACTTCCTAGGAGCCCGGGACAAAGGCAAGGACAATTTTTTTTACTTCTGTCCTTTTCTTATTGTCTCTGTCTCTCTGCCTTTTCTCCATATATGTCCATATATGTTTCCATTAATATCCTATAAGGGAGTCTAATCTATTTATTCTACACCAATGGTTTCCAAAGTGAGGTCCCTGGTGCAGCAGCAGCAGCAGCAGCAGCAGCAGCAGCAGCAGCAGCATCACTTGGAAACATTTTAGAAATTCAAATTCTTGAGCCTCACCTAGACTTACTGAATCAGAAACTCTGATAGAGACCCAACAATGTTTTTAATAAGCTCTCCTGAAACCCGTATCGGTTATGGAATAAGAAGGGGAAAAGAGAAGGAGAATTTAGCAGCCTTTTCTGAGGAGTAATAATTCAGTAGTATTTGAATACGCAGATGCCTATTCATTTACTTCTTAAAATTTGAGTTCAGTTCTCCACCTTCGTGTCAAAGGAAATTCACATGGGACACCTCATTCATCTTCCATTTTTATTTTTGATTTGCTTCATTTTTAAAATAATTGTTTGAAATTTACATTAGTAGTAACCTTCAGGAAATTGTGCAGAATTATCTTTAATAAAATAAAAATTGTGCCTTTATTGTCAATATCGAGTTTATATTTGATGTTTTTATTCTCCCAATTGATAACAAAGATCCTTCTCTCATAAGTGGAGAACTTGTATCATATTCTGAAACATGGGATAAAGTTGTTTTTTTTTTTTTAATAGCTGAGCTATAAACCATTCAACACAGGTGTCCATGATATGAAGGCGGACAGTTCATAGTATAGGGTTTAATTAAATTGGGCACTGCTATAATTAAAGGTTTTGAGTTATTAATGCATCACTCTGGCAAACATTTAATTTTTTATCTCACTGATGAAACCCTTATTAAAACAGGATATTAAGACAGCTAAATAGAATTTGCTACAGAAACAGTTTGGATTTTTAGATGTAATTTAGCACAATACACTGTAGTGATTGTTTTCTTTTTAAATTAAAAAAAAAAAGAAAAAAGAAAAAAAGAGGACTTTGGGAAGCTCAAGAAAATGACCCCAGTCTATGATAGAAGAGTGTTCCATTTTTAAAAATCCTACATCAGGGATAGCGAAACTAACTTGGACAATAATTGCTCTAAATGCTCAGCACTGGAGCTCTAGCTATGCTCACCCTAAACCTTGGGATTTGGGGTTCTCAGTATTGAGTCTGAAGATTCAGGTTATTTCAGTGTCACTCGCATTATTTTCACAAATATTTTACATTTTCATTTGCATCAGCAAAAGGCAGAAGGGCAGTAGCATTATTACCTTATTGATTCCCAGTTTCCTCTTAGAGCTAAAATTAATTAAAAAAAATTTATTCATCGTAGGTTCCAGATGATTCTCCTAAGAAGAGGTGTTTTTCCTAGCCAGCATTCCAGTGCAGAGTCAGTTATATTGTCCCTTTTCTGATACTTAGAACCTAACTACAGAGTACAGAAACAGAAGGCAACATTTTTCGGACAGAATTACAAGGAACTCTAGTTCCAGGGTTCTATCTGCCATAGAGAAAACTCAAGGTTAAATTAAGTTGGTAAATATTAGAATCTATATTCCCCTTTGCAAGATTTAATTTATGAGATAGTACATTACTAGTTAAGAGTTTTATATTAAGAAATATAGGGAGTTTGTTTATTTTGACATTTTTGCGGACTTCATTTACTAGGCTGCCTCTCTCTTACCCTGACCATAGGGGCACACATTGGAATAGAGGGCTGGTTTAGGCATTAAGAGAACCCCAACTCAATTCCGCTTCTATCATTTGCTGTGTGAGATTACAGAAGTTAATTAAATTCCTGAAGATTCAGTTTCTCTAAAATAAAGTTCATAATATATTATAGGCTTATTGTAAGGATTAAGTGAATGTATAAGTTCAGAAATTTGTCATTAAACTATGAGATTCCCAGACACTTTTTTTTCCTTCTGTTATCCTATGTATTTCATTGGATATCACTCACTCTGCAGAAGGTGATGGGTGATAGGAGAAATGCTTTAAGTTCATTGAGCATATTAGGGTAGGTCCACTTTGCTAAATATTTATGACATGGATTTGTTACGACAGAACTTATTAGAACATTTTATAGGAAATACTGTACAAGGTTAATTAAAGTCTTCTTATTCAAAGACACTTTGACTTGAAAAATGTATTAGTGCTCATAATGTAAATAAGCCATTAACTTTATCATACAATGAATAAATATTGTCAAGACACACAAAGTGTGTTCAGGTATAATGAAAGGGGTGCAAATTCATATTCATGTAAGTTTCTACTAACGAGTAATAGCAGTTACTTCAAGGAAAAGGATATATATGTGTGTATATATGTAATCAGGGAAAAAGTAGTCTATAAAAGAACATGTAATATGAATTATTCTTCCAAGACTTTAAGAAGTAAATATGGATGTAATATAGATATTTACAGAGATAAAATAGAATTTTTTTCTTACTAAAATGAGGTGCTTTATTATCGGTTTAAGGGCAGAGGTGGGAAGAAAAGATTTAACAGCAAGCCCATGATTCTCTTCTTGGAGATGAAAATTTTCTTTGAGAAAATAGAATAGGAATGACTGGCCTCCAGTAGAATTTCTCATAAACACACATATAATCTGGAGCAAACCTCTCGTCAATATGCTAATGGTAAAGAATAGCGTCCCTGTTTTTTTTTTTTTTTTTTAAGTAAATAATTTTAGCAGGATATATTTGGTCTCTATAGATTGTTTATTATAAATAACCTTAGCATTATAGATTTTCATAGCATGGATATCTGCAGAATGAGACATAGTCAAATAAACAGTTTTATTCATGTAACTAAAAGAGTATAAAACTGGAAAGCCCACATTCAAACAGCTTCTTTTGTGAACTATGTTTTTTGCATAAATCATTCTGAATTTTTTTTTTTTTAATTTAATACGAAACAAGGACCTAATGCAAGAGAAAGAAATTTCTTGGGAACCATGATTAATTGTTGCTAGTGTCTCCAAAAGAAAATCCTACATTTCTGTTTGGTTCTTGTTTGAATCCTTTAAATTATTAATCAAGCTTGGTGTCAGGTAAGAATTATCATTACTTGAGCCCGTTTTAACAGTTTAAACCTCTGTGTCAACACAAGACTAAGATAATATGTTTGTTATTTAGCATCATCCATTACCACCCAGCATACCTATTTCTGCAGACAACAGGCATCACAATTACTGGGGTGGTCTGTCAATGCTCCATTCAAATTAGAATCAAAATCTCTGGATTTAGATTTTTTTTTGTAAGTTTTTTTTTTTTGTAAGCTCACATACAATTTTTAAGCTTCATAAAATTTTAGAATTACTGTCATAAGCTGCATTTTTAATTGACATCAGTTGAATAGTGATGGTTTTGCCCAAGACACAGTTGCAATAGAAACTTTCTTTCAGATGCTGCAGAGTAACACAGCTCACTAAAAGAGCAATTCCCAAAGTTTTATACCCCAGGAGGTGACTGCTCAATAAATGATTTTAATACAGGTTAATCACACCTAGGATTTAACCGATTTTCGCACAAAGAATCTAACCATACCTTTAATGTTTTAAACCTTTAAACACTTTCAATATTGGAAAGTGACTCAGTTATTTATGTAAAACATAGTACAGACACAAATTCCTGAACAAAGAAATTATCCATGTTTAAGGTTGCTAGTATGGAAAATAATCTTTCACTCCTTGAATTCTTTCTAAAAAATCTATGATAGTGACTGAATTTATCAACCTTATTAAAACCATATACTTTAAAACTCTAGTGAAATATCTTACTTGAATAGTCTCTATTTAAATGCAAATTTTAGCTTTCTTCTGTCATAAAATGAATTTTTCAATAAAAAAGAGGTGTATTTTTTTTTTATGCTAATGGCCTGTTTATCCTACTACATGACTTGGCATTAATATTCAAGCCCAGGAGTTTTGTCTTTGATAGGGGATAAAAGATAGATGTACAGGAAAATTACATACATTGTCTTTGAGGTGTGGGAGAGGAGAGAGATTTACTAATAGAATATAAAAACATTAAAGAATAATTACTAAATGATCTCAGAAAACCAAATTCTATTTTACAACAAAATATAAAATAAAATTGTCTAGTGACTGCAAATTCCTGTAGGGAAAGGATTTGCAGTTTTAAAAATCTTCTTACTGCAGTATACAGAGATATGGCTGGGTTGGTGGAGTTAAAAATTTAAACTGTTTTATTTTATTAAATTTAAACTGTACTATTTTATTTTTCTTAATGACCTATATTTTTGAAATGAATTTTTAGTGTTGAACATGCATTGAAGAAATATTTTGAAAATCCCTTATGTACAAGGTACCCTGACAATTAATGTGAAGGGATGGTCGGTCCTGGCTTTGCAATATCTAGTTTCACTCGCCTGGAAAACAAACATTCTTCACATTTTCAGGCACTCTTCAAATTCGTGCACCATTTCTAACTGAACAGGAAATGGAATTGATGTTTCAGTCTCTCTACTTGAACTGTAATATGAGAGATATGACATATCTAATTAAT
>NW_011888818.1:3962730-3969759 GCF_000151845.1 Pteropus vampyrus
CTAATACAGAGAAAAAGTTATCAGGGCCTTATAGTAAATAAAAAAACATGCAGGGCTGGATATAAAGATAAGGGGTAGAGAGAGAGAAAAACATTATATGGGCTTCAGAAAATTGTATCTTTTAAACTTCGAAGGGGACAAAGTTACATGTGAAAAAATGGTGAAAAAAGTAAACTTTTCATTGAGAAAAAATAAATGAAAAGACTTTAAATTTTAAGAATTTTTACTTTGTACATCTCTTGCAAAAATTAATAATTCATTTCTGATTGCCTCAATTAATGTATATTGGTCCTGGTCTCTAGTGTTGGTTACATATATGAAGATAAAAAAAGGAGGTTGTCTCTATCTTAGAGTACCCCAGGAGAGAAAAGCATCAGATTCAGACAAGTCTAAGAAAATGATTTTGTGGATCAAAAAGTGGACTTCTCTGATAGCTTTGTGTTCTATGTTTTTTTATCTCTCAATGACATCAGCTTAACTTTCATTCTGTGGAATGGTTCTTCTCAATTGCAGGGTGTGATAAAATAGATTTGGCTAAATTTCTCAATTGAGAATTTCTAGAGATTAGCAGTTTAGGTTAGCTTTTCCGTGTTCCTTAATAATAGAGTTTTCCTTTTTATTTGTCTCTCTCTTCCTCTCTTAGATTTGTCATTGTTTGCCTCATCTCACTATCAGAGTAAATAAATGATATAATTCAACAGATTGACTTTAGATTAAGCAATGACAAGGTATCTGAGAGACAAATCATATCAGACCCTCAACCTTAAAAACTAACTTTATTTATTGTTACACTTTCGTAGGTAAAATATTTAGACAGAAATCCTGAATTTTATATTAGGAGCAAATTTGGAAATAGAATCTAGATGGTAGGAATTATTTGTGAGTCTGGATGAGTTATACAGAACGAGTTACATCTCAGAAGAAACTAGTAGTTTCTAGGTTTTTTTTCTTTATCCTCTATTCTCCCATGTCCCCATCTTCACCCAGGAAATGGTCTGTTTTCTAGAGACAGAACAAAGGCATCTGAAAATAGAAATAATTTTATGGTGAAGTCTTATGATTCCTCTTCCACAGTTTTATAATAAATCATTTCATATGAAAGTTCAAGATATAGCTACAGTTCTCTTGTCTGTATTATATCTAGGAAGCACATAACATTTTTTTTTTTAATGGATGTTACTTTTTTTAGTTTCAATGACTGGTACTTTTTAAAATATATTTACATATATCTGTGCTCTTTTCAGTGATAAACTTGAGGGAGTTTAAGAAAGGTGGACTTAGAAGCATGAGCACAGATACCTCCTATTATAAGTAGAGAAGAGGCTTTTGAATGATGCTTGGAGAATACTGTTGAGATGCTTCAAAGACAGCAATATTTCATATTGAAAAAGAAAAGCAATAATGATTGAAAAAGTCATTCCTTCAGTCATTTTTTTTTCTTTAGAATTAATAATGCTTTTAAAGCCAGAGCCAAAATCTTGAGGAAACATAGACAAAAGTTCAGAAAATTCAGAAATTAAGAGAGGCAAAGGATCATTGGGAAGGTTTTTTCTTACCACTTATTATAACAAAAGAGGTTAAACTTTCTATGAAGAGATGAGAATTGCACTTCTAAAGGGACCTGTTGAAGGCAGAAACAGGCAGAAAAGATGTTACTTAGACTCACTCTTAATAAATTGTCACTGGGGATCATTCCACTCACATAATTCAGAGACTTTAATATGAAGTGTAGCCCTCAGGTCTTAAAGTAATAACAATAGTCCCAGAAATTGGAAAAAAAATGTAGGTAGAGTTATCTAAAACACAAATTGCTTCTGAGAGCCGTACAATGTCTGCAATGACTAATAAAAATTAGATCCTAATAAAACTTACAGGCCGTTAGAGCTAAAGGATTTCTGACCAAGCTATGTAAAACTAATTTTTCTGGTATAAACTCATGTGAACTCACTATCTACTTATGTTACTGACAAAAGACATATAAACTAAATTTAGCAGCAAGGGTAAAACTCTTATAATTTTAGCTGCTATAGACTACATGAGGGAAACTGAAAATGGTAAATATCACTAAAAAGAAGCTGTATATGTTTTTAAACTGAAGGTCCAGAATCTAACCTTTTTTATATTTCTTTCTCCACCTCTACTGATCAGGAGAGTAAGAGACTTAGAGAACTTGAATAATTCATTTTATTTATTTATTCATGAAAATTCATCTAGTGTATGAATGAATGCTTACTGTGCTCTGATTGTCTCCAAAGTACATATACATAAAGCATATAAAATAAAGGTAGTTCTAATAATCACTTTATGACCATTATTTCTATATATTTCTTGAACTACTTAGTGGTAAATTTTCTTCCATTTTTCTATATTTTAAAAGTTTCTTGAGCTTCATTTTCTTCTAAGCTTATTGATCTCTATTGTACTTAAAATTATACTATCATTATTTCCATTGAAATTTATATGCATCCTAAATGCTTAACCTTTATTTCTATTATATAAACTAAACTACAAAGAATTTGCTCCTACTTTCTTAGCCTCCTGAACAAATAAATTATATCATCACATTTATCTCTTATTCATTAATCAGTGCCACTTAAGGCTAGAATATGGTTCAATCTCACTATCAAGTACTTGTTGAAAGGGATACTTTTAATTTCCACAGTATCTGGAGTACTGTGTGGATGGAATTACTCAGGATCAAAACAGGATGGGTGTAAAATTCATTTCATTAAACTAGTGCTCAATTTTAATTTGATCATACTCTGTGCTATGCAGGGGAAAAGGTCAGTCTATACAAAGGCTAAAGATAAATATGAGAATAAAAGAAAACAAAACAGCTCCATAATTATCATATGCATCAAGTTAATGTGTTTCCTATTGAAGAAGACATTAAGTAAAATTGCTCCACGGCTCTATAAAGGGAAATAATCTGCTCAGCATCTTGTTCTGTCTTTCAAAAGAAAATTATCATTAAAATAAAAGGGAAATTATTCTTTCCTCTCACATTGGAATAAAATAATCAATATATTCTTTAAATTGTAATAAAAGATTAAAAAAAATAAACCTTGATCTTGGTCCATAAAAACAGAACAGCATTATTTTGTTACCTTTGTTTTTCTAACTAGTATACTGTAGGAAAAGAAAATCCAATTATTGTTTCATGGTCCTTCCCATGTCTGATTAAGAAAGAATTGCATTTTACACTTTATTGGAAAACAACATTAATTACACATCATGAAGTCCAAAGTAATGAGTATTAAAACACGAATGTCATATATAAGTTTTTCATTAAATTATAGGTTAACATATACAAATTGGCACGCGTAGGTCTTATATATTAGGAACTATAAACAGGGCTGCATGATGCATTATCCCAGGTGAGCTCACCTTCACTTTCTTTCTGGATCTATCCTATTTACCTTGGTTTTGGTCTGCAGCTGCCTCAGTGATGGCTCAGATCATTCTCAAGGTCTTAAAAACCTGGCTTCTGCAAATGTGACTTAGCATGAGGGTATCATTAGTGAGCAGACCATGCCATTCATCTGAAAAAGAAAAGAAACAAGAAAAATAGGTCTTGAACTCAGGTCCTATGAAATGAGAATTACCAAAGCTCTAGCTTCTGCAAGGCTACCAGAGGGGTCGGGTAACAAGCAGAAGTACCAATGAAAAGCAGGAGACAGGAAGGATCCAACAGATAAATACTTTGAAATTCCTATTGACCATTTTGAGAAGCAAGGGCTCTGTTGGAGATATCTTACATGAACTATATCATCTCTTCTTAAGAACTGTACCTGATCTATAAGATACCTCCTTATGTTTGTTTACCTTCTTCACCTTCCTCAACCCTCCACCATTTTCCTTTCTCCCTCAGTCTGTCCTCCCTGGAATTGCACCTCCTAATAAAGTGTTAGAAAATGTGCTTTAGGATCTGTTTCCTGGGAAACCTATTTTCTTCTCTCGAATAGCCTCTTGATGAGAAGTTCAAGGTTTTTATGGAATGCTTTATTATTTTATAATACTAAATTACAGTTTAGTGATTTTGAAAGGTTTATTTATGTCACCTTTGAAAGATAAGAAAAGAAGAGCAAGTGTCAGCCTGTGAATGGGAAATTTTTGAAAGAATACTTATGATTACTTCTCCTTGAAAATATAAGTAAACAGCATTTTGAAAAGGTTTGATTTTAATGTAAATGAGATAGCCTTGTACTGCTCAGCATTAAATTCACTGTGATATTTTAAAGCCCAGTTATTTTTTAAACTCTGATCTTTCAGAAAAAGCCATTGAGGCAAGAGCAATTAAGCTTCTAATTCTTTTAGTGACATTAAGAGATTATAAGCCAGTGAAAGATAGCTCCCAATGCCGATATAAACACATAGTGGAGGATGTTCTTTAAGACACTTTCCTTTTTAGACAATGGAAACATAATAAAATTTCTTTTCAAATCTTTTCCCCAAGTGGTATTAAATGACCTCACATTAGTAAAAATTCTATGTAATGCCATATCTTCTGGATTATCTGAAGACAGAGAATGTTAAAAGTACAAAATAACCATGAAGAATAAGAGAGAGAGAGAGAGAAAAGAATGGCAGTGCCAGGTTCTCATATGCTTCCAACCATCCCTCACTCTACCACAGAGCTTAGTGGCAGAACAAGAAAACTGTGAGAGATATATAGAGTTGGGACATTAGGGACGAGGTATTAAAATGAAGTGAAACTAGAAAGAATAATTCCATCCGAAATATGAAAACCAGAAAAAAAAAGTAACAAGAATATCAGACTGTGAACTATAAAGAAAGGAGTGAAAGTATTCATTTCTTAAAGGGACAAACATAGAAATTGCCAGGCATGTAATTGTGATTTAAAAGAACAGGCTCTATTTAATGAAGCAATCTGATTTAAAAGGACAAGCACAATTTAAGGGAACAGTACTAAGCTATAAATTCTGGAGAAGAGAAAAAGCCAAAGGGAAAAAAGAAATGCCTGTTGGTAATTAGCTGGTAAAAAAGGAAGAAGAGGGAGATTTAGGATACTACAAGCTAAAATAAAACCACAACACCCACCACCAAAGAAAAAAGTAAACAAACTCTGGTAAGGTACCTGGAATTTGCTAAACAGACCAAAAAATGTTCTTAAACTAGGAGTCATGTAAAATACCTCAATATAATAAAAGTTAACCAAAATAAAGATCATAAAGAACTATTGTGGAAAAGCAAGGAAACTAAATTAAAACAAGGAAAATAACCATGATGCAGAAGAAAACAATAATAATCTATATTTCAAACAGAATTAAATACACTCAAACAGATATTTTAGAATATGAGAATGACCTTGAAACAGAAATTCAAAAACAAAACAAAAACTCAAAAATACTGGAGATAAATAAAGGAGCTATTTGAACTCAGTAATAAAATGTATGATAAAAGACAAAATTGTTTCAGGATGGAAGAATACATCATAAGATTCCCAAGAGAGAATATACTGAAATAAAATTTTAATAATGAGCATGGAAGGCAGTTAAACAACCAATAGAATAAAAACTACCATAGAAAAGGAAGAAAGGTAGGATCAACAGAGAACATAGTGGAAATGGAAGGCAAAGGAGAAATAATATCTGTAGTATTGGAATCTTTTATGAAGAAAAGGAGAAAAATGGAACAGAGCTAATGTTTAAAATTCTATCCCAAGAAAACATGCCATATATTGAAAATGACCAGTATACCTAAAATTAAAGGACTCACATGATACTTGGAAAAATTACCAAGAAGCATAAACTCTACAACATATCTTAGTAAATCTATTAGATTTCAAAGATAAAGATAAACTCAAGAACTTGAAGCAAAAATATCAAATAACTGACTATGGGAAAAAAAAAATAGACTAGCAAAATGTTTTTCAAAACATCAAAGATATAGACCAAAGAGTCTATATCTATCTAAGTTGTCCTTCAAATATCAAGGCTAGTTTTCAACATATAAGAACTTAAAGAATTCTACATCCACCAACCCTTCTTGAGGAATACACTAAGTCAAGAATCAGAAAATATTTTTTTGCAAATGCTGGATAATAAATAATTTAGGTGAGTCTGTTTTAAAACTACTCAACTTTTTCATTGTAGTGCAAAGGAAGCCATGGATAATGTATAACCAAATAATTGTGCTTGTGTTCCAATAAAGTTTTATTTAATAAGACACTAAGAGAGCCAAATTTGGTCTATAGGTCATAGATTCTTAACCCTGCACAGGACACTTTTAAATACTAAAAGCCAAGATTAACAATAAAGGTAGAAGGCTAATGAATATGTATGCATCAAATAACACAGCACCCACCTTTTCAAAGCAAAGAAACAAACAAACAAACAAAAGAAAACATACGAAATGCTAGTAGACATATGTAGTAACATACAAATAATTGAAGAATTTATGACATTACTTTAAGTACCAGGTAGAATAAGAAAAAATAAGTAAAGGAATAAAAAATTTAAATAACATAATAAATGAAGTATGTATTACATGATCTATTAAAATCTGCACTCTGACAGTAAGGAATACACCTTTTTTTAAGTGTCCATACACACTCTCAAAAAATGTTCATTTATTAATTTAAATCACAAAGAAGGTACCAGTTTCACAAAAAAAGCACTATTACCAAAAAAACTTCTGATCATAGGATAATTAGTAAAAAAAAAAAAAACAAAACAGAAAGATTTATTCATATGAAAACAAGAAAAAAAAAATTCTACTAATCTACTTTTAATTCAAAAAGACCTTACAAACAAAATTGCACATTAAAAAAAGAAAGAAAAAAAAGAAAGCATTGTAAAACTGAACAAAAGGATGTCTGAAAAGCAGTGAGGAAAGCAAATTTACTGTACTAACCACTTATATTAATAAAAATAAAATATCAAAATTAAAATTATTAAATATCAGTTTTTAAACACTAGGAAATAACAGCAAAGTAAATCAAAAGAGAGTATAAGGAAAGAAATATTAAAGAAGCAGAAATTAGTGAAGTAAAGAATAGAAAAAAAA
>NW_011888818.1:3969809-3971996 GCF_000151845.1 Pteropus vampyrus
ACACTAGGAAATAACAGCAAAGTAAATCAAAAGAGAGTATAAGGAAAGAAATATTAAAGAAGCAGAAATTAGTGAAGTAAAGAATAGAAAAAAAAATCTAATACATAAAATTCCTGGTTTTTAAAAAATACTTAAGAAAATAGACACACCACCAACTAATGTTATCAAAAATAAAAAGAAGGAACAAGAATATACACTGTAAGGAATACCATTGAATTAAAAAAACAAACAAATACTTTGTAGGACTTCGTGCAATTATATTTGATAATCTAAAAGAAACAAATAATTTCTGAGGAAAATCCAGGTTATCAAAATTGACTCTATTGAAGTTAAAATGTTTCACCATAACAATTTTCATAGAAGAAGTAAAAATACTAAGAAGTATCTCACAATAAAGCACCAGGTTCAGATACCTTAACAGAGTAATTCTCTCAATTGTTCAAAGACCATTAGTTCCAGTGCTCTATTATTTATTACTGGCCATTGAGAAGGAAAGGAATCTTTCTCATTATTCGGATTATACAAGGATAAATATAATACAGTGAAAGAAAACTGCAGACGAATTTCACTAATATGTATTAATGCAGAAATACTAAACATATTAGAAACAGAATTTAACACCATATCAAGAAACTAATACAGGATGAATATGCAAAGTTGCTTCCATATTAAAAATTCCCTTAACAAGAAACACCATACTAATATATCTAAGGAAAAATATCATTACCTTCATACATACTGAGAAAACTTATAACAAATTTCAATATCCATTCTCTATAAAAATACTCAAGAAAATAGAAATGGAGTGTTACATTTTTAACATGGTTGATATATTTATCTTAGTCTTAAAGTCAGTGTTGTATCTTATGAGGAGAAGCTACAAGAATTTCCAATGAGATCAGGAACACAGCCTTGATTTCCACTATCTTTTCATTCAATTTTAGTACAACTCAACATTGTACTAGAGGCATTTGCCAATGCAATTTGACAAGAGAGATCAAATAGAAGCAAAAGAAAGGGTAAAGAAGAAGCGAAACTGTCTTTGACTGCAGAGTATTTGACAGTATATCTGTAAAACTAATATAGTATACTCAAAATGAATGATAAAAATAATTCAAACAACAAAATTATGTAGTGAAGTAGAAGGATATAAAATTAGCATAAAAATCAGTGCCATTCATATATACAAAGACAAACAGAAAACATAATGGTAAATAAAATCCTATTTATACCAACAAATAACATTAAATACTTAGGAATAAATTATATGAGAAGAAGGCAAAACAGGTATTTGGGAAATTTTAAAATACTTCTGAAAGACACAAAATATATTTGAAAAAAAAAGACAATATTATACTTAGGAAGACATAATATCATGGCAATTTTAGTTCTCCTTAAGTTAATTTATAAATGAAGTTTGATCTCAATACCAACAAACTATTTTGTATAGATAGCCAAGTTTACACAAAAGATTATATAGAGAAAACAAATATGTAAGAATAGCTAGGAAGATACTAAAAGAGAAAATACAAAGGATGACTAGTCCTTCCAGACATTAAAACACACTATAAAACCTCTATAATTAAAAGAGCATGGTAATAGAATAGTAAAATGGAATAAAAGTCCAAATTTAGAACCAAATAACTGTTGGAGAAATAAGTTACAAAAGGAAAGAGAATTTGCTAAAATGGACTTAATAGTATTAAATTGGAATCCAATATTATTATAAACTCATGGTTTTTAATACAGTCATGCACCACTTAATGACATTTCAGTCAGTGACTGATCCTCAGGCCACCTTTCACTCCCTCCTGACAGTCGCTATTACGGTGATTTACGCTTTTCCCAACCAGTTTTTCCTATTTCCAATCAGTTGAGCCCGCATCCCTGTTCATGGAGCAGCATTGACAGCTTCAACATTCTATTTCTTACCCTTTGGAAGAAAGCAGGGGTAAGGCTTGTGGGACAGCATTTATAAAGTCTACAGCAGTGTACAGTAATGCCCTAGGCCTTCATACTCCATTCACCTCTCATTTTCTCAGTATCTCACTCAGAACAACTTCTAGTACTGCACCCTCCATTCATGGTAAGTTCTCTATAGAGGTGTAACATTTTTTATCTTTTATACCATAGTTTAACTTTTCAACGTTTATTATGTTTAGAATCTCAAGTACTTATTACTATGTT
>NW_011888818.1:3972046-3977840 GCF_000151845.1 Pteropus vampyrus
AAAACTAATATAGTATACTCAAAATGAATGATAAAAATAATTCAAACAACAAAATTATGTAGTGAAGTAGAAGGATATAAAATTAGCATAAAAATCAGTGCCATTCATATATACAAAGACAAACAGAAAACATAATGGTAAATAAAATCCTATTTATACCAACAAATAACATTAAATACTTAGGAATAAATTATATGAGAAGAAGGCAAAACAGGTATTTGGGAAATTTTAAAATACTTCTGAAAGACACAAAATATATTTGAAAAAAAAAGACAATATTATACTTAGGAAGACATAATATCATGGCAATTTTAGTTCTCCTTAAGTTAATTTATAAATGAAGTTTGATCTCAATACCAACAAACTATTTTGTATAGATAGCCAAGTTTACACAAAAGATTATATAGAGAAAACAAATATGTAAGAATAGCTAGGAAGATACTAAAAGAGAAAATACAAAGGATGACTAGTCCTTCCAGACATTAAAACACACTATAAAACCTCTATAATTAAAAGAGCATGGTAATAGAATAGTAAAATGGAATAAAAGTCCAAATTTAGAACCAAATAACTGTTGGAGAAATAAGTTACAAAAGGAAAGAGAATTTGCTAAAATGGACTTAATAGTATTAAATTGGAATCCAATATTATTATAAACTCATGGTTTTTAATACAGTCATGCACCACTTAATGACATTTCAGTCAGTGACTGATCCTCAGGCCACCTTTCACTCCCTCCTGACAGTCGCTATTACGGTGATTTACGCTTTTCCCAACCAGTTTTTCCTATTTCCAATCAGTTGAGCCCGCATCCCTGTTCATGGAGCAGCATTGACAGCTTCAACATTCTATTTCTTACCCTTTGGAAGAAAGCAGGGGTAAGGCTTGTGGGACAGCATTTATAAAGTCTACAGCAGTGTACGGTAATGCCCTAGGCCTTCATACCCCATTCACCTCTCATTTTCTCAGTATCTCACTCAGAACAACTTCTAGTACTGCACCCTCCATTCATGGTAAGTTCTCTATAGAGGTGTAACATTTTTTATCTTTTATACCATAGTTTAACTTTTCAACGTTTATTATGTTTAGAATCTCAAGTACTTATTACTATGTTATAATTGCCTACAGTATTCAATACAGTAACATGCTATACAGGAAATTCTCCACTATTTCTGAAATGTTTCTTTAAGTCTAAATTAGTTCTTCAAAATTTTTTTTTAAAAATCAGAAAAGAGGCTTGCCTTCCTTTGATGGACAGAAAGTGAATAGCTAGTTGCTTTACTATATTCCTCTTGTTTGGATGAGACCCTGAGGTGCAACCTTGCCAATATAGCTTTCCTAGAATAAGAAAATGGAAGAAGGTGTCAGACGAAACATAGTCCAGACTGTGTCATAAATATAGTACTAATTGTTACATGTATCAAGAGGAGAAAATCTATCCAGAACAAAAGGACAGCCTACACTGGGACCGAATATGAATGAGAAAATATTATTTTGATATGCTTTTCTCTAAAGTGTCCGCTAACTATGGCTTTCTATTAAACATTTTTCCCCATCTTTTTATAAAATTTTGCTTAATTTAGATTAATCATGTGTGGCTAGTAAATAAATTAAACATGCTATAGCAGTAATCCTTTAGATTACAGTTTCCACATCTTTATGGTGCAATTCTGGGTTCCCATAGATTTGGATAAATATTTCATTTTTGGTTGTTTTATCGCTCTCTCCTTTTTTAAAAAAAAAAAATTAAGAAATAGCACAATTCGGATAGATATGACATATCTTGGATAAATATACTGAGGTTTTCCCGGCATTGCAGAAGTACAAATATACTTAACCTAGCAGTTTCTAAAATGAGTCATTTGCCCCTACAACAGGTAGAAGCTGTATCAAAAATAATGTTAACTTGTTGCCAAAGAAACCATTGTTTAAATTAATCCTCCAAAAAAAGGAGCTAAAAAAGAAGGAAGTAGATGAGAAGAAAAGTTGTGAAATATGCATCACTTTTGCAACTCTGTGGTGAAAAATACATTACAAAGGTCTGGGATTAATTTTGAAACTGTTAAATGAATCAAGAGCACTGGAGAACAAACTCTTACAAGAATTTGAATGTTAAAATCGTCAAATCCAAGACTAATTATTATAATAAAAAGAAACATTTAGAAAAAGTTAAACTTTTCTTCGGATTTCATTTGGGTTTTATTCAAACATCTGTGATAACACTAATTTCTTGCTAATTATCTCTGTACTTATTCTCTCTCTGAACTTAGTCATGAGTTCCTAACTTAGCACAATTCTTGGCACAAAGCAGATACTTGACGTGTGCTTCAAAGCAATAAGTCAAAATAGTATATTAGTCATTTCAGGGTATGTTTCACAGTAGAGTTCCTACTTCTTAAACTTATTCTTTCAAAAAGTACTGATATTTCTTAATGTAAAAGTTATGTACATATTTTTTTAAATAATTTGGAAAATGAATAAAAACAAAACCACTTAGGTATAAGCACTATTAATACTTTGGAAATTGTGTTTTCAGTATTTTTTCTCTACAAATAATCATGCTTATGTGTATGTGTATGTTTATCTCTTTTATGTACATTAGGTACACCGAAAGTTGCTTTTTGTATTTATATGCATATCATGAATATTCTTCCTCTTGTTAAATATTTTTCTCTGAAGTTACTTGTAATTACAGCATAGTAATCAATTTCAAAGAGCTACTATATTCAAGCACATATTTTTGATTTTTTACATCATTATAAATTTTTAGCTATTATGTATATGTGCAATACACAATCTTGAGGTTAAATCTGAACACAATTGTAATGATATATTTTGTATCCCTCTAAGAAGAATTATTCTGTTCAACAATGTGTACATTTTAAGGTTTTACTATTTATTGTCAAATTGTCCTCCAAACATGTACATTCCCACTGGCATAAATGAAAATATGTTTCTCAGCAACATATTTTCTTTAATATTACTTGGAATTAGTTGTTTCAGTCCAAACAAATGTTAATATTAATTATTTTAAATTATATCTTAGAGGTAGGCCATAGAATAATATAAGATGTTTAAAGAATTAAAAATAAATATGAAAGGATAAAAAGAGAAGACTTACCTGGTTCACAAATCTCGCCTGCATTACACAAGTCAGTATTTAAGAGTCACTTGCATATTCTTAGTAAGAAGAATCTGTACTCTTCCATCTCCTTGTGATAAAAACCAAGAATCCAATATCTACACAAATGCATGAAAGAAAAAGCAGCCATTAAAGTTTCAAACCCCCCCCAAAAAAGGTGATTACCCCAAGAAAATCTAAAATTGTTCCTTCAAATAATTTATTAACTATTATTACTTTCTCAAGTTGTTTAGCTAAGGATACAGAAACTTAGATAAAAGGAGGTGGCCATGGGAAGCAGAAAAAGTTGGAGCTTTTCCATGTGCACTTACAAAATTCTGTCCTTGGAGCACAAATCTGTGGGTTCCACTTTCAATGTAAACAGACTTGTTGAAACAAAAGAGATTAACAGTTCATACCACATTTTATCACACACACATGCTCACACACACATAATATATATTATATAAGATATCTATCTAATATAAAAGTTTCTCTATTATGGAACATTTCTATCTATATCTATATCTATCATCTATATCTATATGTATATCTATCTATATCTATCTATATCTATATCTATCTATTTCTATATCTAAATAGTAAAAGGCTACATACGCATTCACCTTTGTGAACACTGCAGGACCTGCTTTTGCATTTAAATGTCCCTAACAAAAAATGATTACACACCTTCTGCAGTATCTTTCTTAACTTTCTGACATCAACTTCATTCAACCTCAAACAGGACGCATTGTATATTGATAGAAAAATCTTTGTTATTACCCAGGAAGAATTCCTGAGCAGTTTCCTTGCCTCCAGGGTTCAGCAGCTCACTTCATCACAGTATTCAATCCGATTTAAACTCATCTTTCGTTTTAGGTCACGGATTAAAATTTTGAAAGAGTAAAGATTACAACAATGTAGAAATAATGATATTTTTCTAGATATTATTGATAGGACAAATATTTTTAAAAATTATTGAAATTTCAAAGCATCTTTTATTAACATATTTTATTTGTTTAATAATAGTTTATTTCTTAGGACAAACACTAAGTACTCACTATATATATGAAGCTCTTTTGTAATGAAAAAGGTACAAATGTTATTATCAAGAAGATTGAAATATATTAGGAGTATCTAAAATGTGAACAATTAACTATAAAATAAGGCAACATTTGAAAAACACATGTGGACACAATGCTATCAGGTATCAAAACTCGACTCCACAGAAGAGCTTTATGGAGAAGATGGCATATCACGTGGTTTCATCAGTCCTGTAATGTTGCTATAAGCAGTCATCTGTATATTAAAATTAAGAGAAAAAGTTAGTTTTAATATTTATCCACATAAGTAACATTTCCAACATATTTTGTTCTTTCCTGAAAGTTTGACTTTCATTTGACATTACTTCTCTTAATTCCGAAAAATTTCCTTTAATATTTATTTTGTATTGACAGGTAATATCAAATTTTCTTATTTTTTAAATCTGAAAATGCTTTTACTTAGTACTCTTGAGGAATATTTTCGATGAATATTTAATTTGGGGTTGACTTTTTTTTTGTTCTTGAGCATTTAAAAAATTCTGGACCACCAACTGCTGGCCATCTTTGTTTCTAATAGGAAAAGTGTTATAATATAAATTAGCACACAATAAAATTATCAGATCATAACTATTCATATACTGTATACTATACAGAAATATCTAACTATAATGTTGATTACTAGGGTCAGAAATACAATTTAATATCTTCTTACATTTTTGTTTAACTTCAGTGAATTGCCTTATAATTAAAAAAATATAGAATTTATTTATTTTAAAAATTTAGGGAGGTTGTGCCTACAGAATCCTAATTTTGTAAATTTTAATCCTTTTTCGCTCAATCAAAATTTAATTTTCTATGTTATATTACTCATGGTAACAGTTCTATTAAAATAAATAAACAAGGAAAAAATAAACAAAAATCTCTTAAGATTTTTTTTCTCTGAAGTGTAAATGGCTAATTATGGCTTAGTGTTTCAGGTTTCTAAAGAGTTCAGCCTCCTTCTGGAATATACTGTAGTGACAGAGAATGAATGAAGTCCCTGGATTGAGAAAAGAGAAATTTGAAGCTTTTGTATTTGAGCTCGAGTATTGCCTTTTATTACTCCCTTGATTTTAAGCAATTCGACAATTTAAAGCTCGGCTACTTTGTCTGGAAAAATAAAAGTAGTGGCTATATAATATGTGACATGTAGTAGATTTCCCTAAAACATCATTGGAATATTCCTTAATATTCCAATATATTCCTAAAGATAAAATAACACTATTTAATATTCTAAACTGTTTTGAAAACTGCCCAAAGCTATACAACATTCAGTTGCAAAATTTACTATTTCAGTATAAATATAATAGTATACAAAGTTAGAGAAATTCAAGGAGGTGGTTGGGGCACAGGCCAAATGTGGCATTTTTGAATTCATTGATTTGTCCATTAACTCTTATTAATACAGTTTAAAATATATCCTGAATTTGTACTGTTTGCCAAATATTGGCCTGAGATTCAAAGGAAAATTCAGCAGGATTCCTGTCTTGGAGAGACTCACATATGGTGGGGTAGATGAAACAGAAATAAAAAAGAGAATGTTTTAATATGGTCACGGAGATGTGAAAATCAAGAAGATATTGCCAACCAG
>NW_011888818.1:3977890-3978294 GCF_000151845.1 Pteropus vampyrus
ATGTTTTAATATGGTCACGGAGATGTGAAAATCAAGAAGATATTGCCAACCAGGCAGCTAAAGAGTGTTGCATAATTAGTCAAAATATAGGACCTCAATAAAAAACTCAGAGGAAGCTCAAATTTGTCCTCTCAGTTGAGATTATTTTTGTGCTAAGCACCCTGCTCCTAAAAAGGACTTTGCAATGTGCTACACAATTTAATTCTCATATTTTAACTTGGAAACTCGAGAGTGTTGGTTTAAGACTTTGCCCATTTTTAGTCCTTTTCTCAACTTTTTCATAATTTGTCACTTTAGCTAAATTGCAACAAAAGAACGTGTGCATTTATTATTGAAAATGCTATGGCATTCACTTTTCACATAGTAGTTGTTTGGTATATTTCCGTTTAACATATAAATAAGTC
>NW_011888818.1:3978944-3980433 GCF_000151845.1 Pteropus vampyrus
GTTACTATACTAAATTGCAGTCCCACCAGCAATGTATGAGGGTTCTTTTTTCTCTACATCCTCTCCAGCACTTGTTATTACTTGTCCTGTTGATTACAGTTATTCTAACAGGTGTGAGATGGTATCTCATCGTGGTTTTGATTTGCATTTCCCTAACAGCTAGCATGGTTGAACATTTTTTCATATATTTGTTAGCCATTTCAATATCTTCTTGGGAGAGGTGTTTGTTCAGGTCCTCTGCTCACTTTTTTTCTCTGCTCATTTTTTAATTGGATTGTTTGTCTGAATTCTTGAGATATTGGTCTGTAGTTTTCTTTTTTTGTTTTATCTTTACCAGGTTTTGGTATCAGGGTAATATTGGCCTCATAAAATTAGTTGGGAAGTTTTTCCTCCTCTTCCATTTTTTGAGGAGAATAAGTTTTAAATCTTCTTTGAATGTTTGATAGAATTCACTAGTGAAGCCATCTGGTTCTGGACGTTTATTTTTGGTAGGTTTTTGATGATTATTTCAATTTCTATACTGCTATTGGTCTATTTAGATTTTCCAATTCTTGATTCGGTCTAGAAAGATTATATTTTTCTAAGTATTGGTTCATTTCTTCTAGGTTATTAAATTTGGTGTTATATATTTTTTCGTAGTATTCTTGTTTGATACTTTGTATTTCTGTGATGTTTATTTGTGTCCTTTCTCTTTTTTCTTTAGTGAGTCTGGCCAGGTGTTTGTCAATTTTATTAACCTCTCAAAGAAACAGCTCTTTGTTGCATTTATTTTTTCTATTGTTTTTTTGTTGTTGGTGTTTTGTTTTCAATTTCATTTTTTCTGCTCTAATTTTGATTATTTCTTTCTTTCTGCTTACTTTGGGCTTCATTTGTTCTTCCTTTTGTAGATTTTTAAGATGAAGCATTATGTTGTTTATTTGAGCTCGTTCTTATTTTTGAAGATAGGCCTGTAATGATATGAACTTTCCGCTTATGACCACTTTTACTGTGTCCCAAAAGTTTTGATATGTTGTACTATCATTATCATTAGTTTCTATGTGTCTCTTGATCTCTCTGTGTATTTCTTCTCTGATCCAGTTATTCTTCAGTAGCATGTTGTTTTATCTGCATGTATTTGTAGTTCTTCCTGATTTCTTTCTGATTTCTTAGTTGATCTCTAGTTTCAAAGCATTATGATCAGAGAATCTGATTGGTATGATTTAAAACCTCTTATATTTGTTGAGGCTATCTCTGTATCTCAGTATGTGGTCAGTCCTCGAGAATGTTCTATGTGCACTAGAAAAGAACGTATAAGCAGCTGTTTTGGAATGAAAGGCTCTGCAAGTGTCAATTATGTCCAGTTGGTCTAATGTGTCATTTAAGGATGTTATTTCCTTATTGATTTTCTGTTTGGATGATCGGTCCATATCTGACAGTGGGTTATTTAGGTCCCCTACTATGATAGTGTTTTGGTCTGTTTCTCCCTTTAGTTCTGTTAGTAATTGCTTTA
>NW_011888818.1:3981245-4007208 GCF_000151845.1 Pteropus vampyrus
ATAGCAAATCTCTTCTTATTTTTTAAGCTTATAATGCCCTGTTCTTAATAAGGATTGCACTCCTCTGCTTCTATATGCTTCTAGTTGTCTTCCTAATAGTTATTTATTTATTTATTTTTTATCATTTCATTTTAGGTCAGCTGACCCCTTTCAGTATTTCCTGTAATGCAAGCTTCATAGTGGAGAATTCCCTCAATTTTTGTATGTCTGGGAAGGTCTTTATTTCCCCTTCATATCTAAAGGAGAGCTTTACTGTATACATTATTCTTGGCCGGTGGTTCCTTTTATTTAATAGTTTGAATATTTTATTCCACTCCTTTCTGGCTTGTAAGATTTGTGCTGAGAAGTCCAACAATAATCTAATGGGTTTTGCTTTATACATTACCATCTTTTTTCCCCTGGCTGTCCTGAGAATTCTTTGTCATTGATTTTTGATAATTTTAATACAATGTGTCTTGGAGATGGCCTTTTGGGTTTGAAACAATTGGAGTTCTGTTGACTTCTGACTTCCAAGCTCCAGTTCATTCTTTAGATTTAGAAAATTCTTATTAACTATTTTTCTGAAAATGCTTTTTAATCTCTGACCCTTTTCCTCCCCTTAGAGAATGCCCATTATTCTTATGTTTCACTCCTGATGGTATCAGCTAGCCCTTGTATTTCTCTTTCATTATTTTTCATTCTTTGGTTTCTCTCTTCTTCCTTCTGATTTATTCTTTGATTTCTGTTTTTGATATTACTGATTCTTTCTTCCATTTAGTTGACTCTATTTCCCAAGCTTGCTGCTTCATTTTTCATCTCTTTCAGTGTGTTCTTCATCTCCTGAAGTTCTATTTGATTCTTTTAGAGGATTTCAATCTCATTGCTCAAAAACTCATTCTGCTCATCTAGTTTTTTTTTTTTTTTCAATTCCTTTGGTAGCTCTTATGCACAGATCCCATTTTCAGACTTGCTTGTGTGCAGGTTAGGTGTTTTTTGTTGAGTTTTAGATTTTCAGCTTATTGTTGTTTCAAGAGGAAAGATCTGGGGATATCTCTCACTCTGCCATGTTTCTGCTGTCTTGATAATTTCTTTTTAAGGTTTAGAATTTCATCAACAAACATATGATGATGCAAATAAACCATTTGTATTTAACATTTTGCTAACTAAACACTTAATCAGCCTGACTTTTTTTTTTTTTTTTGGCTTGTTTTACTTGCTGATTCACTAAACAGTAAACCAGAAGAATGGAAACCAATAGCTTCAGATCTATGGCCAATTCCTTTTGTGACATTGGACATGATAGGTCTGATGGTTTGTATCCTATTTTTCTCCTTATAAAGTATGTTCTGTTAGTGGTGGTAATAATGATTTTCAAGAAGATCCCGCTAAAATTATCTGCTATCTGTTAACAAATATACAAATGTGGTAAAACAAAACCTACTCCCCTCTACTTTGTTATCTCAGTATCTCCATCCAGTGGTGTGAAACAGTAACTTCAAGCAATAGAAGCTGAAAGAAAAATATGCTTCTGTGTTATTTATCATTCTCATATTCAGGAAAGTATTATGAGAAAACTTATTATCTGTTGCTTGTAAAACAGCATAATGAAATTAATTTTTTTAGTTTCTAAACTGTGATGTACAATATTACACTAAATAAATAAGATACTCATAATATTTTAGAGGAGGGTTTGACAGAAAAAATAATTCTTTACTTATCACATCATAAGGTATATAAATGTCAAATCACTATGTTGTACACCTCAAAGTAATATAATATTTTATGCCAACTGTCTTTGAATTTTTTTTTTTAAAAAAAACATGGTCAGAAAATTAGATATTTGGAGCAGATTCTATAACTGAAAATGTGAAAATATTTATTCTTCATTTTATATATGTTAAGACTTGTCTCGGTACAGAAAGAAATTATGACTGCAAAAAAAGATAGTAATTATAACTTGAGATTACTAAAGAAATAATAGTGCTGAGTTTTGGCAATAACTTACAATGATTATAAGTTAGCATAAGTTATTAAAGGAAACATCTAATAGTTTTTTTCTCTCAATTCTTGACAGATTTCAAAAAATAGCACCTTTTGTTGTTTAAATGTTCTTTTACTCTTTATAAAATACCCAATAGAAGTCAAAATTTCTACCTCTGACAACGAGCACAGTTGCTACGGAAATAATTATGACTTTTGGTGTGAAATGATGAAAAAGCTGAAGAATTTGAAATGTTAAAAAATAAATACACTATTATCATGCAAAACTGCCTGGAAGAAAGAGACATTTTAAAAGTATATACTGAATTAATCAGAACTTTTCTAAATAGAGCATTTTCCAAAATCTTTAAAGTTTTGGCAGCTTCAAAACTTCGATAATGTGCAGTAAGGGAATAAGAGTTATGCATGTGAACATTCCACACTGGCTCATGAGTTATTTATAATTAGAAGCAAAACATTTTTTAAAAAATTGAATTAATTTTTTCAGCAAAAAGCTGAAAACAGATTACCTGGCATAATTAATACATTGTTACCTAAAATAATATATGTGTGTATATTATTTTCTACTATGATTATGATTTTATTTGCCACTTCAGCATTGCCATATTCTTTCCTTTTTCATCTCACAATGTCTTACCCATAAAATAGTGTCAATATAATACCTTTTTAAAAAAAATTATATGCATTCAGTTGCAAAAGATAAAAGTAAATGAAACCCCTTTTCACACTCTATCAATGGGCGACTCCTATTGAATATGATTTTCAAAATCATTTTTACATAGAGAGAGAATATTCATGGGTATATACATAGAATTGTTCTGTGTTTTTATTTTAGAGGAAATGTTTACACTTATTTTTTTTCTTAATTATATATTATACATCTTTCCATGTTAGTACATAAATATTTACCACACTCTTAAATGGTTACATAGTATTAAAGTTAATTAATCAATATGCATTTACTATATATTAAGATTTAAAAAGTATAAATTATAAAATGCATATATCACTTAAGTAAATATACATAAATGTGCAATACCAAACAAATTTTCTTTACACGAATTTTGTAACATCTATGTTTATATACATACTTTTTGGATTTATTGAAGCTATTTTTATAGGCTAAATTCATAGCTCTGAAATTATATTGGGAAAATAAATACATTTTTTAAATTTTGATAAAACCTGTAAAATTGAACTCAGAAAGATTAAAGGAGTTAATAATGTCATTTACTCTGGGTAGTGACAAATGGTAATGTTTCGGTACTTAATTTATTCAATAAATATCTGTAGACTAATTACTGTGTGAGGCATTTTGTCAGGTTCCAGACTTGAAGTAATTTATAAATTAAACACAAAATGTACATTTTAGAAGAAGGTAGCTTTTACAAAATATAGAAAACTTTAGTGAAAGTTATGATTTAAAAATGCTAATTGATATTGTTATGTACTAGGGTTTTGGAAAAAATGAGATGGGTCTAAGAGAATACAATTTAAATATTCCATTAATGTAAAATGTTTTGCTTATCATTTTTATATCATATGAAGTTCTTCATGCGCGATGCTTACTTTGCTAGAATAACTTCAAGCAAATTTTCTGAGAATGTGGGTTAATTGTAAAATTTCTAAAACTTTGTAATTTGGTACCCACAAACATCATAATAGTGGCCTTCCAAATATCAGTGACATAGCATATTAAAGGCAAATATTAAGCTGCCCTGTGCTTCTACTACACTTAGAGGAAGGAACGTTCATGTTCTTTCTTTATGGGTTAAATTTATCTTTGCATTGCAATATAGTCTACAATTTCCCTGTCCATAATCATAAAACCTGTCCCAAAGATAAAAAAATGGACCTGATCAAGGGTAATGTCAAATACAAGTCTGAAATGCCACCATTATGCCAGTGTAGAGGTCCTGATACTCAGTGGTCTCATATAAATGACTATTAAGGTGAGTTATCAGCATAAAAACTGTGGGAGCATGAAGAGTGAATGTCCCTCAACCAGTTTTTCAGATGAAAAGTAAATAATAACATAAATGTGCTTATCAGAATTTTGATAAGCACATAGATATGTCATTCATTGAAAATCAGTCACTATTTTGATTATTCTTTCAAAAGATACAAATAAATAAGTTTTATATTAAGATGAAATATAAATGCCAACATTTAGAGTGAAAGTACTTAGCAAGATCTACTGCTTCAAGTCCAAGTCATCTGTGATTCAGCATTTTAGTTTCTGTATTTTACTAATACTTTTTGAATGACTAAGACTAATATTCAAACTATTTTGGGAGTCAGGAAGCTTCCAAAATCTTGGTGACATGAAAAATGGTCAAAATTTCTGATGAACTTCTTGATATTTTGTATCAATAAATATGATTATGCAGCCCCAATTTACACCTTTTGAAAAAGGTGAATAATTCCAGTTTTTACTAAGTCAACCCACTTACACAAAAGAGCAGCAAAATGAGGCTACAGAATGTCACTGTTTATTCTTAGTGATGATGACAGCATTAGCAATGATAATTTAAAAAATGATAATAATAGCAACAACTGATATCCATTTATGGTTTAAATGGTCCAGATCTTATATAAAACACTTTCTAAGTCAAGATGAAATAGGTTTATGTTGAATTCGTTAAAGACATACACACAGTTTATACTTGCTTACACAAAATCCTTTGTGTAATCTGACAAATCTAGGAAGCAGCTGACCTTCATGGACCTAGATGCTTTGTGGTGAGTGGCTGCAGTTCTGTAGTGTAGGGAGCTCAACACAAGAACTCTGAAAGAGAATTGAAAGAGGAAAAGATGTTACTTCTGTTCTCAGGCAATTGGCTGTATATCACTCTGCCGTTTCTACATGAGAAATGAAGGGAGTATGGAATATCTGATGAGAAGGACGATATCAGACACAAGTATGATCTGCGAATTACCGCATTTAATGTTCATATGAGCCCTGTATAAGAAAGGAAAGTTGTTGAAATGGTCAGGAAGGCTTATGTTTACAGACACCTAATTTTATTTTTGTATCTTTTTGTTAATGTCTTCAAATTGAAGAAACTGTTCAATGTAAGTAATTACAATAAAAGAAATAGTGTAAAGCAAGATCACTCATTTGGACTGTGGGAATATATAGGACATATTTTTATGCCTTATTCTGAACTTTTAAAAAATAATTATAATGTAAAAGCTTTTAATATATCAATAGTAAATGACAGCTTATATTAAATAACATTTAATATATGCACATATATTAAAGGCATTTATAATGAAATAAAACGATATTATAAATAATTAATGAAAACTAACAGTTGAATATCAGTTTAAAAAGTACCTTCACACCATGCTTTCATCTGATGAAAAGCAGCTGAGCACAGAGATAAACAAACAGTAAAAGTTGCGGAGTCTGATTGCCTGGGATACATTTAGTAAATACTTGACTCCACACTTTTTAAATCATCAGTGATGAAGCCATGTGAAAATAAAATAAGTGAATACATATATTGTTCTTAGAATCATGCCTGGAATATAGCAAATATACAGTAAATGCTTAGTTGTCTTTTTAGCTATTATGTAAGTATTCCAGTTGCTTGATTGGTCAATATCATTGGCCAGACTTTTGTACTGATAGAGACAACCTTACTTAGGTAGTGAAGTGATTTGTCCAAATAGTACACAACTGGGAGGAAGTAAAACATAAGCTAAGACTCAGAATAATTTGTCTTTAAATGCAGTTCTCTAATTCTTCCTCTATTCAAGCCATAAAAATCCGTAAAATTTCAATGCAGGCTTTTATAGTTTAGGTGGTGATCATCTGGGACCTATGCTTTAATATAAAAAGGCTCACGAATGAATGAAAACTAGCTGTCCACTTTCCTAATGTCTTGTAGACGTTTATTCACATAATTAAATTTGTAAATGATGTAGTGACAAACAATGCATATGTGTCTCAGTATAAAATCTTCATTCACTTTTTTTTTCCCTGTTATATTCACCTTGGAGTTCAAGTACATGGGTGGGATATAGAGAGAGATATTGATAGTTTTAATAAAAATAGAATATTTTCTTAGACAGATCTGGATGCAAAATATAATTTTGTCATTAACCAGCAAACTACAATAGAAATGTCTTATTAATATAAATGTCAGCCATATCCTGTAGATAAAGAATTAAAATAGCTTTTCAGTATATTTTTGTGAACATTAAAGGTAGTTTGTTTTCCTTGGCAATTCCAAAAAGATTCAATGTGTGTATTTTCTGTTGGAACACAGGTTTTCATGAATTTATGAAATGGACAAGTAAACGTCAAACTATAATTACTCATTAAAGGAAATAATCCACTACCGTTATTAAAATGATGGTATCCTTGGAGTTTTTCAAGGCCCTGGCATGGCCTGCCCTTTGAATGAACTAATCTAAATTCAGATAAAAGAAAAAAAATAATCGTTGGTTTTCTTTGCTTTTATATTTAATGAACACAGAGAGCACTTAAAACATCAGAGTAAATTTTGGCCAAAAAAGAGCAACTGGCAATTAGCTGATGCATTCTATCTCAACTGCAAACTAAAATGTCCATAGAGAATCAGAAATTATGAAAACAAACAAACAAACAAACAAAAAAAAAAACAAAAAACTAGACTAAGGGAGAATTTAATCTGCAGTTTTAAAGTCTTTACTCACTAAAAGGCATACAGCACTAAATTAAAAAAGCAAAACAAAACATATTCAGAAGACTAACAGAGATTATTGGAGTGGAGCAAGGAGAGTAGGAAGATATTCTATAGTTATCCCATTTCTAACAGTGGCTAGAAGACTATGGGACCTATATTTTTCTTTGTCTCACTAATTGGGGAGTAGACTTTCAGATGCAACCTTCTTTCATCTCATATATTTCAGAAAATGATAGGACAAAAGTGTAATAGTTGATGGTGCACTGCAAACTAAAAGTTATGACATATTGATTAAAAATATTGTTCGTAAAATAAGATTTTGGACAAGATGTTATATTTAATCTACAAAATGTAATAATACCATACTTATCTGTTAGAACTGATATGAAAATTAAATGAGAAAAAATTAAATAAGGTAATACATTTAAACTTAATAAGTACATAGTAAGTAATGTTAGATAAAAGTATGCAATATTTTTTAAACAATAATAATCTCTTACAAAAATGAATGAATTAATGAATAAATAAAACCTGGATATAATAATTTTATGTCCTGAATCCTGGTGTCCTGGAAACGTGAAAATGACAGCCTGAACAGATCGACGGCGCTTTTGCTGGATGTAGAATTCACAGTTGACAAAGTTTGGGTTCACAATTACACGTGTTTTGTTCACTTGTCATACAATATAATGTTGGGCAGAAGCCTGAGAATGCCTGATTTTGAAATTCAATAGTAAAAATTATTCTGAAAATAAAATATCTAAACCTTTGATTTTGTGTGTGTGTGTGAATTCAAAACTCAATAAGCAATGGGATAAAAAAGATCTGCTACTAAAAGTTCATACATTACATCTAGACAAATTTGTGCAAGTAGATGGAGGAAATTTTAATGTGGACCAAAATCCCTATAATTCTTCTTATTTATTGATTCATTCATTCTATTGCTGTCACTTATTACTAAGGCTATATTCAGGAAAATGCACAAATACATAAGAGAAAGGATTTTTTTATAATAGTGAATTACTGGAAATGCATTTTCAATAATGAAGAATAAATATAGTTATCCAGTAGAATAATATTCAAACACTAAAAATAATGATACACATAGTGAACAAATAGGTACATGGAAAATAATGCTAAATATGTTAAAATACGTTTCTTAAGAGTATTTATGACATTTTACATAAATTATTTGTTTCAAAAATCCTAAAATGACATATGTAAAAATCTAGATATTGACCTTTAGTTTATCTATTTTTTTTTTATATTTGATTTCTTCTGTTTGCTGTAATTATTTTTGAGATCGAAAACAATAAAATAATTCAGGAAAAGTAAAACTAATTTTAAAAATCCAACAGACAGGATAATTTTGGATATTTTGTATTATTTGTGGTAATTTGGGACAAACTGATATTTATCTCTAAGTAAAAAAATAGTTATAGCACACCTTGGAGATATTGAGGGTTCATTTTCAAACCATTGCAATAAACCAAATATCATGATGAAGTAAGTCACACAAATTTTTTTGATTTTCCAGTGCATATAAAATTATTTTACACTATACTATAGTCTATTAAGTGAGCAATAATAATATTATGTCTAAAAAATATACATGCCTTAATTAAAAAATACTTTATTCCTAAAAAATGCTAATCGTCATCTGAGCATTCAGCGAGTCGTAATCTTTTTGCTTGTTGTGGGTCTTGCCTCAACGTCGTTGGCTGCTGACTGAGCAGGGTGGTAGATGCTGAAGGGTGAGGTGGCTGTGGCAATTTCTGAAAATAAGACAGCAATGAAGTTTGCTGCATCAATTGACCTTGTTTTCATGAATGACCTCTCTGTAGTACACAATGCTGTTTGATAGGATTTTACCTACAGTAGAATGCCTTTCAAAATTGGAGTCAGTCCTCTTAAACCCTGCCATTGCTTTATCAACTAAGTTTATGAAATATTCTAAATCCTTTGCTGTAATTTGACAGTTTTCACAGCATCTTCACTAGAAGTAGATTCCATCCCTGAGAGCTAGACCGGGGCCATAAGTGTCTCCTTATTCCTCCCCTGTCCTTGAAAAGTATGTCCCTTCAACTATTCCTACACTGGGAGCAGTTTCAAGGATATAGCCTTGAGAGAGTAAGGGGTCGTTGAGAGTATCTGGACTGAATACATGATCGAATTTAGTAAAGGCCTCCAAATAATCTTTTAAGATTTTGGCAGGTGGATGCGGAGATCTACTCATCTTACAGCTGCCCAAGACAGGATTTGTATATAAGTTCCCTTTCTTATTAAGCTCGCCGTCTACCAATCTGGAGTGGTCCGCTTCCTTTTTCAGTCTCTCCTTGGCCTTTGTGTACGGGAACCAATTTCAGATTCCATCTAAGAATCTCCAGAGTTTTCAGACTAACAATTGGAGAGTTAGCCTGTAGACTGAAGAAATAAGGATTGGGAAAAAGGCATCTTGGGACCTGTAATTAGCCATGGACCTCAATGTGAGTCAAGATGGCCCAGAAGTTAGATGCTGTGGACTGCTGTGTGAGTACAGGAGTGCCCCCAAACTGTCAGCAGGTCTAATGCACTTGTTTGAGGAGCTGCATGTAGTGCACTGTGGTCAAGAAAGTAGGAAAGGCTGCCAAAATGGCTGGCCTCTACTGTGGGCAATTTGTCTGGCCAATGATGCTCAACAAGAGGCTGAAGCTCAAATTTAGAAAGTTGAAAGAAGAGCTGAGGTTAGAGGAGGATATGTGTTTGTCCACTACTCTGCTATCTGTTAGGCAAGGTGGGAGAGCAGGATAATAAGTTGGAGAAATTAGTGTGTCATTTTGCAAATCTAGGAGGGCACAAGCTGCCATCGATTAAGTTTCAAACATTTATGACTAAGCACTTGTGACAAAGAGGAGGAATCCCTGGGAAAATGAGAAGAGCAAAGAGGATGATGTTGTGGTGATTGAAAATGAAATGAATGAAAACCCCCATGCCATCTGACCCTTAATACAAAGGAGCAGAAGCACAGCGACAACAATTCCGGCCAGAAGGGCAGCCCCCAATTTAGGAATCATTCATGATGAAAGAATATACTCCCACTGAGATTACTGATATAAATGACAAGTTCCAGCACAAGACTAGAGAAAGTCTCCGGGCATGGTTAGTGTGACTATGGGATACAGAGGCAGTCACATTTCTCTGACCAGTCAGGAGGCAGAGAAAATGAGCAACATCATCACACACTCTGCCCTTTGGCAGTATCTGTAAAGTGCTCGAGAATTCAAGGTACACACTTCCTCAGAGGCTGGATTATTCTAGTCTGCAGAGAGCCTTGGACTAATGAGAGAGCTCTCCCTGGGAAAGTGGAACCCTGTAAACCTTTAAAGGAGGTACAATGGATTCTTCAGAATTTGGGAATGAGATAGGCTGTCAATGTTCCTGTCTTTGAAGGCCCCTATTGGGTCACATTCACTTCAGGAATGAATGCCAAGCTTCTCCAGTCTGCTCCCAGCACCTGGTATGAAACGCTGATATCCAGGGTGATCTCAGTCGTGGGCTAAGACATTTATGACATTGAGAAATCCATTCCTGATCTGGAGGACACTGACAGATCCCAGGAATCAAGTATGGGTTATGGGAAAGACCCCAAATAGAGAGGGAGCTTGAAAAGCCAAAAGGCCATCCTAATCGGACATAAAGGTCAGGTAAAAGTAACCCAGAAGCAAATGTGGTTTGACCTCCTTGCTGCCCAGACCCTACCTGAAAACATACATTGGCAACCCAGTGCTGCTTGAAGGACTTGTGAAAAGCCTTAAAATCTGAACAGCAGTTCAGACCTGCCCCTGCCACCCCTAGTGTCCTGTCTGCTCCACCGGAGGCCTCAGGGATACAGTGATGCCTCCCACTCCCCAGGTATAGGATGCAGCCAAGACTGCCTCTAGATGAGGACCACTGAAAGACACTAAAGGCCTCATGTTGAGCTCACTGTTTACTGGTCCCCCTGGAAATAAACAACAACAAAAAACAACAATGTTTCTAGTTGATACAGGAGCTGAATGTATTCTAGTAGGTGGTAACCATCATAAGGTTTCTGGTCCCTCATTGCCATAGACACTTAGGGAGGAGAAACAAAAGTATGATATGTGTTTATTTGTTTTCTAGTCCGCTTTTAGCAGAACATAGTCTCTGTCCATAATTTCTAGTACATCTTCATCTCTGCATGCTTCCATATACCCAGGGATTATTCTTTATTTATTAATTTGTATAGAGGGAGACAACTCTTTTGCCACCAGAATGTTCCATTATCAGTCCTATCAGAGACTGCTTGTCCCTGAGCAAATCTTTAGTCATGAAAGTGAAAAGGGCTAAGGTTATATTTTCTCTCATATTATTTGCAGATGTTGTGATTCTGATCGACTTTGAAAGTTAGGGAGGAAATCAATGAGAGGTATTCTAGCAACAGAGAATCCCCTTTCTGTGCTTAGAGATTTATTTTTCTTGTATTTTGGGACAAGCCTGGTTAGTAACCTACTGCAATTATCCCCTTACTTTATTTAGCATGTGTATCAAAGAAATCTGCAAAGAAAACGAAAAGAGTGGTTAGTGGATGGACGAGCCATTTAGTCTGTTGGCAAATATCTTTCTCATACAGACCATTTGGGCCACCATTGCCTTTAGTCCCTGCAGCTTTAGTATCAAGATGTTTGTTACAAACAAATACAACTCCATTGGTAAGTAGATTGGAGTGACCCGCATTGCTTCCTTCAGTCTGCATTTGAGAATTTGAAGTATCTGGTGGCTACTTCCCCAGGTTAAAAAGCCAAATATATTTGAGATGGCCCTGTTATTTATATCCTTCCAATCAAGAATTATAAGTTGTTCCCCTCTAAGGTGCAAACTTTCTGTAGTACATAATTATAAAATACACTGTAATTTGAGTTTATGATGACATCCTTCTCCACATTTTAGAAATAAGTCAAATATTATTTTCTCTAATTATTTTGATCATTTCTATGAAAATTTTAAAGTGAATATATTTAAATATTTGCATTTAAATGAACAACTTGAAAACAAAGCAATAGGTTTATATTCTTCATAATTTTTATAATACACATATATCACTTTTATCATAAAAATAACTTAATTATTTTAAAGTTAAATAATTGTTTTGTTCTCTCTGCCTCACACTATTTCTCCAACACCATGGAAAATTTGTATATTAGCTAAAAAGCATGAAAGTATAAAAAAGATTTTGTGGTTTTTGCAGTGCTTGCCCTTTGAGAAAAATATTGTTATTTTTTTTTAGATGAACGTAAGAGTTGTAATTTTCAGGAAGCATAATCACATTTTTAAGTTAAATATATGACTTTTTACAACTTTTGACCTTTCTAATAGCCTAGGCAAGATATTTAATTGATGCTTATTCTTTAATGGCTCTAAAGGAATACATAAAAGTGACCTTTAGATAGTTTCTCTACTTAAGAGACTGTGCCAGGGCTGCAATTGGCATAATAGAATGTGCAAAGTGGGGCCCAGGTGAGTGAGTGTGTATGAATGTGTGTGCTCTTTAAATACCCATAATGAAATTGAAGCACTAGCTCAACATAGACTTTCTGCCAGCTGGCCTTAGACAAGTAACATTCAGCTCTTTTATGATTCATTTTCGGGTAATGATCATTTACATTGCAAGGTTTTATTTTTATTTATTTTTTAATTTAGTGCTGCGTCTATTTTAGCATTATAATGGGCTAAATATTAAGCAATGAAATCAATTATATAGTGGGTCTCTGTTTATAAAAACATGTTTCAATCATTATCCCATTTACTTTTAGCATAGAAGGTAGATATTAATATAGAATAATTTTTCACATAGAAAAAACGGGCTAATTCAATAAAGAGATGAAATTCAAGCTCATCTTATACATTTTGTGTTCTCTTCATCACAACACATATATATTCACAAAAATAGAAATACTACAGAATACTTTATAAAGCAACAATTCTTCAAGGAAATGCATGTGAGAAAATTTTCAGAGACACTCATACATTTGAATTGAATTACAAAATTACATTTTACTTTACTAGACTTAACTGCTTGAGTGAAAATCCATCAGAAATATAATCAATGTATAATTAGCACATTACTGGCAAATTAAATCATGCCCTCCTCAGTTTATCCAAACTCAATAATTAGTCTACAATAAAAGATATATATTAAAAAATAAAGATAAAAAGAAAGACCTAAAATTTCCTCATTTCTCAATGCCACCGAGAAAAAAGAAATCAAAAGCAAACTCATAATTACTGTTTCAATTTTGAAAGAAAACAAATGAATGAGATTCTTTAAGAGAAAGTAGAGGAACAAATATATTAAATGAGTCTTTTGGAAGTCATCAATAATATTCAATTATTTCTTGAAGAAGTGTAGTTTCTATTTAAGATCTAAAAAGAATTTATATTTATTAGAGGAAATTTGAAAATTGACTCCCTGTAAATTTTTCCTAGAATCCACATGGCAAGCTTCTTTATTTCCTTCACTCTCTGTCTCCCTCCTGCTTTATTTTTCTTCACATTGACCACTGTGTGTGTATATGTGTGTGTACGTGTGCACGCACACGCTCACACATGAGAGATGAAAGAATTGTAATTAAGCTAATTTAGATTAATAGTTTTTATAGCATTTTAAGATTTGTGTGCCTATCAAGATGTAGTCTCTTTAATCTCTATCAAAGTGTTTTTCTTTAAATGATGCTCATACTGCTACTATATACATTCGTCTTTTATTTATCATTTGCATACTATAACTGTTTCCATCTATTTTGATTCAGCTTTTTTTATATCTGTTTGTATGTGTGTGTCTTTTGATATAAGAAACAAAAAAATAACTGAATATTTTTATTAACTAATTTAAAAACTTTTTAAAGGTTAAGTTTTATTCACTTAAACATTGTGATTTGTATTTTCTGTTTACACTTTTTTTTTTTTCTTTTTTCATTTCTGTGCCTTTTTTTTGAACAGGTCAAATGTTCAAAATCACTTTTTCACTTAGATTAAAAAATATAGATTACATTTCTATTCTTATGGTGTTTGTAGATTTTATGGGCTGAATATAATTATACTCCTTTTATAACAAAGCCTACATTTATTAAATATTTTTCCCTTTTCTGACAATGATTAGGAACTTAGCCTATCTCTGCATCTAGTCAAAAGATTTTTGGATTTATTATTATATTTTAAGCAAAAAACACATAGTCATATGTATTTTTATAAACTTTTATTTTTTTAAATTTCTGAATTCAGTGGCTCCTCTCTCATATCTCTCTTTGAGTTTCATTTTCTTCTTGCTGAAATACATTTTTCTACTAAGCATCTGTGTATAAATCTCTAAGTTTAAGAAAACATTTTAAACAATTTCTCCTCAAACAGTAATCCTCTTTCACTCCTTCAAAGCTTTTCACCTTTCTATTAAAATTAGAGTATCTTCATTTATCTTCTATCTCTATTAATATCTTCAACTTTTAATCTTATCACTCTAAATGTATTGCTTTTCAATCCACTTTCCTGTTTTTTAATTTGTCCTACCTAGAGATCATTTAATTTACAGCATTTTAAATTTCAATCACATTATGTCTCATATCCAAGATTTTCTATTTATTTTGTCGTATAGTTATCCAAACTCATAATTACTGTTTCACTTTTGAAGGAAACAAATGAGTGAGATTCTTTAAGAGAAAGTAGAGGAACAAATATATTAAATGAGTCTTTTGGAAGTCAATAATATTCAATTATTTCTTGAAGGGTAGTTTCTATTTAAGATCTAAAAAGAATTTATATTTATTAGAGGAAATTTGAAAATTGACTCCCTGCAAATTTTTCCTAGAATCCACATGGCAAGCTTCTTTATTTCACCATTTTTATGTCACCATTTTTATGTTTTAATTTATGATTTAAATAAAATTATGCCTTTGACTTTTTTATCCTCACAAAAACATTTATTTTAATGTCTTCTGACATTGTATTTCGAGTGAAACAAATTCTCGATTTGATTATTTTATTCGTTGTGTATTAGCATTAGATTGTCTCATGGTTTTTGGAAGTTTTGTATGTAATTCTCTTTGTTGCTTTGGTGATTGTTTTTAGAGGGAGGGGTCATTTTGTTTTTCTTCTCTCCCTGTGCACAAACATTCTGTCCACCATTTTTGCTGCTACCATTCATTACCTAGTGTTCTGGGCCTCCCATCTAAACCATGGATTATTTTCAGTTTTTGGAATACTATGTCATTATTGGGAACAGAAATATTGGGGACATTGCAGATTCCAAACATAATGGTAGGGGACTTGGCTCATTCCTGATAATAAGGTAAATTTGTCCCTCTACCCATAATCTTCAACTCACTGAGACAAACAAGTAAATAAAGACAAATACCAAACTCCCAGACTGACAAATCTTTAATGCAGACACTTCTCATACTAGCAGTGAATTTAGTTTTTTATATACTACTTAATAAGAAATAGCTTTAATATTTCCTGCTTCTCCCTCTTCTTCTCCTCTCCCCATCTACCTTCATCTATCTTTCCTTTCTCCTTCTTCTTCTGCTTCTCCTTCTGCTTCAGCTTCTGCTACTCCAAATATAAATGATACTGGGCTTGCATATTCCCCTTTTCCAGGTAGATGCAACTTATCATAACTACCTGGATCATGCTCTTCCACAACTCAGTCCTAGGAATGGCAAGCAACAGTTTCACTTTATTTTTATTGAAAACTCAAGGTTTAATCAGTCACAAACACAACTATAAAAAATATCCATTATTATGAGAAATATTAAGTTGAACATTTTTAGATACATTTGTTATTTCTTCCATATTATTTCTCTTGAAGATAAATTAGTAGATGAGAACTCGTTGGCTCAAAAGATATACAAATAGAAAAATATATGGACATTTTGTACTGGCTAAAATTTAATTCCTTGCTTTAATCTGACATTTGTTAATTGTATGTTAAATGTGATTTTGCATGAGTGAGAAGTGCTAGTTATTATTAATTAAAAGTTGAAAATTGAAACCAATTTCTGAATAATTAACTTTCTCAGGTCAAGTTTCTAAAGAAAATAATCTACAAAACATTTCCTATGTATCTGTATGTACTCGAACTCAATTTTCTTTTGCCATTTTCCAAATCAGAAATTTCTAGGGGTATGTTAAAGTTTTTATCATTTAGGTAATTAAAAACAGTGTTGATTTCTACTCAATAACATATCATGACTGATTTTGTTATCAAACTTCTTTTGCCTGAGATTATCAAATTTTTTCTAGCGTATGACTATATATCCATATCATAGTATATTGAGAGATATATATCTATGACTGGATATAAGTTCTATATTTGTTAGTTTTGTTATTTGATTATTTGTGTATGTGTTTGACTTCTGTTAGATAACACACTAAATGAAAACAAAAGCAATTCATGCATTTACAAATTGCTCCATTTTGGAAATACTGTATTTTAACATTTTTTTATATTTAAGTGTCCTGGGCAACTAACCAGCTGGCCAGTCCTTAATTTGGTCCTTGCTACATGTAATGAGATAATTTCATGTCACAGAATACACTGGATTGATTTCCTCTGTTATACTCTCCCACCTTCTCTCCCATCATACCTTTTAACTTCAGGGCTTTTTATGTCTTTTAATTTGGGCAATTATAATACTAATATTTTCATTTGTGAGTACTTTCCAACAACAAATAAAGCATATCTTCACACGTGATTTTTACCTCATACTTAAAATGCTTAATATGTTCATTTTTATTCTTTTTTCTAGAGGTATTATTTATATAATATATTGTTTTCTATGTCATTGAAACTTTGCATTTCTGTCAGATGTTTCTATATGCGTCACTGAATGGTTGCAAGGTTAATATTGTTGCTGTTTTATATGGTAAATATTTATCATGATATCACTTGTCAGATTAATAGTTAATAAATTTGTCTGTCTCATTCCATGTCTTTTATAGACAATGTTTATATTGTTATTTTTTTTCTCTTTACCTCAGATTAAAATCCATTTCAGTTAATGTTATGTAGAATGAGTACTAAGAATTTTGAAAAATATTTTCCAGGTCCTGTTCATTACATGTATATTATATTACTGCAGCTTCCTGATGTATTATCTCATACAACACCCCTTCCATTCTAAACAAGAGTATAATTTAGTAGTGAAATTACACTGGCATAACTTTGCAACAAACAGTTGAAAGAAATTAACATTAATATTTGTAAGCATGATGCATACTTTGACAATTTTTAGGATTTTATGAAAGCATCCCATACACATAAACACATTAACATGTTTTGTTTTCCTTTAAAATCAATCTGTTACCATCAACTTGAAAATCAACTGTTGAGTGAAAAATCTTGCAATATAATGAAGTCGCTCTTGTATCTGATTCTGGAGGTTATATAAAACATTGCTCTAGATCAGAGGCTGGAAAACATTTTCTGTATAGTAAATACCTTAGATATTACTGGCCACAGTTTCTCTTGCAACTGCTCAACTCTGCTGTTATAGTCAAAAGTAGCTGTAAAGAATATGGAAACAAACAAATATGTTTTTCTATAAAACTATATACAAAAACAGATGGAGACCTAGGTTTTACCTACAAGTTATAGTTTAGATCAAGCTTTGAGAAAAAATTTATAGTAGGCTTTTAAACTATGCAACCAATGTTAATTTGTACTAAAATAAAAACGTTAAAATGCTGATATAATTTATAACGTACATATATGATATGCACAAATAGATATATTTATTTATTTATAATAGCTATAAATATAACAGAACTCAAGGGCTCCATTCAGAGCAGTTTTATATTTTACTATCACTTTATATTTGTTCTGTATGAATGATGCTTTGCTACTTGTTGAAAATTAGAGTAAGCTTCATGATTTTTTGCATCACTGTCAGGAAAGACAATAGTCCCAATTAATAAATAATATATCTAGTTCAGTCTGGCATAATCAGAAAGTCTTCAGACTTCACTCATAGTTGTGGCCAACTGTCCTGGAAGCAGGTTGAGTTCGGCATTGATAAAGGGTTGGATAATTGCCGAATTTATTTCTCACCCAGTTTACTCATCATGATTTTTAAGCCATTTAGGCGCACTCAAATGCGAGAGAAGTGAGAAAAGTGTTTCTATTTGACTAACGTTCTCATTAGGTAGCATCACATTCTTTGTCTATATTAAATTAGCATTTAATAGTAATTTCTTCTTTATGGGCCCCTTCATGAGAACTTAATACAAACTTAACCTGTTATCTGGAGCTCTCAAACTTAAAGTTTCTGTAAAAAGTAAAGAGAAATACTATTTCAGTACTTGTTAATTACTCAGTTGTTTAAGCTCCTAGGCATTAAAGGTGCCTCCACTTTCATTTTGCTGAGATATTTCTTCTACTCCGGGGGACAGCCACTTTCTGGAACTCTCTCCACTCTGACCCTCATCTTGGTCACAAAAATTACTCTCTCTTTTTCTGAATTATATCAAAGCAGCCAAACTGATCAACTCTCAACTTTGAAAATATTAAAATATTCTCTTTAGTTTCCAATAACTTTCAACTCATTATAGTGAAGATTTACGAGTTTTGTTAACTAGTTCAATTACATATTTTAAAAAATTCTACATCTTGACTTCTCTACTCAACTTGGAGTGTGGTATCTGTTGCTTTAGTGACCCAGGGACAAGGCTGGACCTCTGATGACAGTGAAGTTTGTACACAACAAAACGTTAGAGTCTATCTCAGTAAAACATCCTGGTGTTACTGTAAAGGTAGGACTTGACCACTAAAAATTAAATTATACAAATCATGCTTAAAATACAGTTACATATGTAACATTTAATACAATTAGTAATTTGATAAATTTGTGTCTTAATTACATATTTAGTCACACATTGAAATCTAACTTATTTTAGTACTCATCATAGTTGATAAGGCATTCCATACTTTGACAATTCTTTTTGATAAACTGTATTTCTTTAACATCATATCATTTTACTCTTCTGAAATTTCTATTCTCTTGGTTTCTTCTTAGCCTCATTTTCAAATTTCTCCTCCATTCTCTATCCTTAAGTATAGATAGAGTTCCTTAAAATCCAATTCTGGACACTCTTTTTCTGGCTGTATACATTTTACTGAATGTACAGAATCTCATTCAATTTACTGAATTATCATTTATACACTGGTATGTTCACAATTTATAATTTTAGACCAAACATTGCCTTTAGGAATCTAACTGACTACCTTTGCCTTCTTTGGATATCTTAAAAGTATTTAAAAATTCATCCTGTCAATAACTGAAGTCATGACTGACAGCCCCACAGTCCAATCTCCTCCACTTATCAGTCAAATTTATCCATTCACTGCATCATACTCAAGTAACACGCAAAGAGCAAATCTGGTCACATACATTTTCTCTATAAAACTCTTCAACACTTTTCCATTGCTCTTTAAAGAGCTCTTCTAACTGTATGGCCTACACACTTCCTCTGCCTTTCTCTAACTTCTCTAAAATGTGTTGCCTGCTATTGGGATCTTTGTTATGTGTCCTCATTCTAACCTGACATCCGTTGTTTCTGTATATGTAATATGATGCAGCCATTACAGGGAACTCTCACTTGCTTCTTCCTGTCTAAGACCACTGTCCTCCATCCTCCTGCATCTACTTATAAGAGAATTATTTATAAAAGTAAAATCTCAGTTCAGCCAGTAGATGCTTGGGAAATAATTTCTTAGGGTTCTAAACACAATCAGGTCTCATTATATATATCATCTAGCTTCTAATTAACTGTTTCATAATATCTAGCAAAATGCCTTCAAGTGATTTTTATCATAATTCTTTTAATTTCTGTAGGTTCCATGAGGACAGGAATTCTCACTTTTTGTTTACAATTGCAACACTAATACCTGACCAATTATTGCTTAGTAGGTAGTAGACTATTTCTGAATGCATAAACATATGTTCCTACAGTGTGTCACTGATATTTATGAAAAATATAAATAAAGTATAATTTTTACAATTCTATTCTCAAGGCAAATTCTGTAAAAATAATAACCAGTAACATGAAAAAGTAAAAACAATGTTTTCTAGCAAAGAGTAAAATGATCCACTATGAAAAGGAAACATGGAATAGGAGAAAATATTTGCAAGTAGTATATCTCAAAATGGGTCAATATCCAAAAATATATAAAGAACTCATACAATTCAATAACAAAATACAATCTGAAGAAAAGAATGATCAGAGGCACTGAATAGACAAAGGCATCCAAATGGCCAAATACATGAAGAGAGCCTCAAAATTACTAATCATCAGGGACATGTAAATCAAAACCACAGTGAAATGTCACTTCCACCTGTTTGACCATCATCAAGAAGAAAACGATAACAAATGTTGGAAAAAGGAAACTCTTTTTGCACTGTTGGTGAAATATATATTGGTGTAGCCACTGTGGAACAGTATAGTGGTTCCTCAAAAAATAAAATAGACCTACCATATGATCTGGCAATCCCACTTCTGGGTAGATATCCAAACAAAATGAAAACAGGATATTTAAGAGATATATATACTCCCGTGTTTATTTCAGCTTTATTCACAATAGTCCAAGTAGCTTTTGATGGATGAATGGATAAAAAAAGATGTAATACACACACACACGCGCGCGCACACACACACACACACACACACACACACACAGAGCAAAATTATTTAGCCATGAGAAAGGAAGAAATCCTGCCATTTGTGACAATATGAATAAAACTTTAGAGCATTATGCTTAGTAAGATAACCTAGAAAGAGAAACACAAATATTGTATAATATCATTTATATGTGAAATCTTAAAAGCCTAACTCGTAGAAACAGAGTTGAATGGTAATTATCAGGGCTGGAGGTTGGGGGAATTGGGGAGATGCGATTAAAGGGTACAAACCTACAATTAGAAGATGAATAAGTTCTAGAGATCTAATACATAACAGTGTTTATAATCAGCAATACTGTATCATATAATTTCTAAGAGACTAAATTTTAAATGTTCTCATCATGAAAAATAAATGATAGTTATGTAACATGATAGATGTGTTGTTGCCTAAGGCTACGGTGATAATTATATTTCAATATACAAGTATATCAAATCAACACATTGTGCACCTTAAACTTATACAATATTGTATGTCAATTGAATTTCATTTTTAAAAAGGGAGAAATTTAATTAATGATTAAGTATTTAAATATTTGGTACAATTCACCAGTGAAGCTATGTTGGCCTAGGCTTTCTTTTAATGAATATTTTATTATCATGAATTATAAATTTTCTAAAGCAAAAATGTATTGCTTTATTAATAATATTAATGAGCCACTAGTAATAAAAGTCCAATTGACACACTAGGAAAATATTTATAAACAATTAAGGTATATAACATTTATAAATAGAATTCCTTACTATGTAAAACCATGCATCAGTGAGAAAAAGGTAAAAGAAAGAACTGAGAAAGAACTAGCAAAGTTAAAAGGAGAAAAGCCCAATCACATAATATTATAACTCCATGCAGAAATATATATGCTACATTTCTTGAATACTATTTGCAATTGTGTGTGTGTTTTTCTTTTTTTTTTTTTAATACATCATGTTAAGCAAGACGTCTTTTTTCTAGTAATTTCTCTGAATGATTTATTGGATTATTTTTGGCAACTTGATAACACTCTCTCCTCTTTTCCAGTGTTGTTGTATGCTTTCTTGTTGAAGATCTGTTATAGAAACTTATTTGCCTATTTTGACATCACTATCCTACCTCATGCTTCTTCTCACTTATTTTATATGGGAAATGTATTAGGATATATCAGTTGTTGTAGCACATAGGTCAAAACTGTATAATGGCTTATATGTGACAGAAATTTTTTTTTTTTTTTCACTCAAGTAGAGTTTAAGTGGATGTTTCTGACTGATGTTTCCCAAGTGGCAGTTGCAGATGTACCTGGGCCTGCTCTTTACTGGGACTCTGCCATCTTCAACAGGGACTTCCAAGGTCTCAGTATTCATCATCAAGTTAGGGAAACTGGAAAGAATTCGCAGAAAAATATACGGAACATTTTATGGACAGACTTGGAAGTGACGCACGTCACTTCTGATCTTTTGTTGCCTAAAACTTGGTTATAGAGTTCCCTCTCCCATGAATCTATGATAGGTTAGTAAAAGTATTCTAGCAGTCTTGGCGAATGCCCTCCCTCCCTCTATTGTATGGTAAAAGGAAAGTTATGCTCCCTGGGAAATGTTTTCAATAACACATATTAGTATTTTCTTTTGTGTGTTATGAATTTAAATTTAGCTATGAAGCATTCATCACATATTATAATTCATTTCAAAACCTAAATGTTTAAATTATTCATGCTTGATTTAAAGGTTTTCCTTTCTTTGCTCTGCTTTATTCTGCCTCCGCTCTGTAACTGATGCCCACTTTTTAAAAAGCAACCTTATCTTACCTATTTCCTTTTAATTGTTTTTACTTCTACCCAAAGCATTTTACTTCATTGCTGCTTTATCTTTGATTTTTTGTCTTTCACCCCAAAGTCTTTTTATGTAAGCTCTATAAAAAGTTTAATATTTATCCAATAATATGTTTTATCCAAATAATATATTCACTCATATAGTTATATGTGTTCTGAAAGAATAAGCATGGTTTTATGGATGATCAATAAAGATCAGCTATCAATGAAGGGAACAACTAGAAAATTACCTAGTGCTTTTCTTTTCTATCCCATAGTATATTTCTGAATTTTTAAATGTTACTTGTTTTCAAAATACTCTTATTGTTTATCAAAGTAGTATAGCTCATGGTTTAAAAAAAGGAAATAAAGCTTAAGAATACTTATAATGAAAAACAACATGTCCATCACTTTATTTCTACCTTAACTCCCAATTCTCAGAGTTGCCCCTCTGTATAGTTTAGTTATTTCTTCCTACAGTTACTTCCTCTTCATTTTTTTTCTAAACAATGTTTCTATTGCTATTTTATTCCAAACGCTCAAAACTTTTTCCAAATTTACACCTACTAAACACCCAGCTGTTCAATCTTTCTTCTCACTCTCTTTCAGCCATCCACAGAGATCTCACAGTGCTCAGTCCTCAAGCGTTGATTTAAAATTGGGCTGCTGTGCAGCTGTGAACTGGGAATTCTTTTTGCCTTTCTCTTTTCACAGGGTATAAATCTGCCCACTTGTTTTGCAGAAGCTGGACCCAAGAAGAGGTGGATGTGTCACAGTTAATATGCAGGTTCTTAGTTAATTCTTCGGTTTTCAATAAGTAACTTGAATTTGCTTCTGAATTGGCTTGTGCTCTGTGCTTGGACTATCTCGCACTCAATTTACCCACAGAATAAATGTTGTGTATACTATGAGTGTGGAACGGGTTATTGTTGGATGGCTTTCAATGGAAAAGAGAACCTGGAGATTTGGCTGTTCTGTACTTAGTTTTTTCACAAGTCTTTATTTCCAATCCCAGCCTTCGGCAGTACTTGGTTCCTTCATATAATGAGACTTTAAGGACTTTGTGGAGCACAATGTCTTTTAGCTCATTGATATTTGATACTGCATGCACTCAGGTAATAAATTTGCTTCCTAAACTAGTTATTCCACCTCTACTTTCCTTCTTGTCTTCAAATTTTGTTGAAATATCATACCTACTCTTGCTTTTTCTCTAGTTCTCTTTGTCTTTGACAAACAGTCTTTTTAATCTTTTATTATTGTGAAAAAATATGTGTATGGTCAACCTCCAATCTTTCATTCAATTCCTTCCTAATTAAGTTTTAGAGTGATAGAGAAGATATTATATAGATGCCTGAGCTGTTTATTTTTTGTGTGTCCTGTTTATTCCTGAAATTCTTAAAATGTTTTAATTCCCTCTAGATTTAGGCTAATCAGTCTAGGAACATCAAAAATTATTTTCAACTTGTAAGCTTAAATCTAAGCTGGACATATATAATATTGTCTTAGGAACCATCTTATTGTTCCACTTAATCCTGTGTAGCATGGAAGGGGTATATTTCAATAAAAAGGCAGATGCAACTCTCTTTAATCAGTTCAGGTTCAGAAAGAGAGGACAAGAAAGGTTATAAGGAGGAGGGAAAAGTAAAAATTAGTATTCAGAAAGAAAACTTTTTCTACTCTACCATTTTTAACCGTAAAAGAAGGCACTGCACTTTTTTCAATATAAAATGTATGGCATCAATATCCCTAATTTTGTATACAAAGTTATAAATTTCACTTAAAGCTCATAATATGGGGGATTTCCATTTGGTCAGAAATATTAATGTAATTATTTAACTCTTAAAATAAATTAATTAGAAAAATTGTATACTAACATCCAAAAGGGTTAAGATATGTTCTTAATGGAAAACAGTAAGTTGCTGAATAATCTTTATAGAATGACCTCATTTCTGAAAAGTAAAGTAAACCATAAAAATAATATATGATAGCACACCAAGAGAAAACTCTGTAAAAAGTAATATATTTAACTATTCATAGATGATTACTCTGAAGAATGGGTTTTCTAAATTTTATGCTTCTGTAATGTTTCTATTTTCTTACACTAAATGCGTGGAACTTGTTTAATGATTAAAAATAGATTCTGTCACATTTATTGAATATATGCCATTTGCCCAGAATGATGCCAGTAATCAAAGGGGTCATAAAGAAAATAAGACGCTGATTCTAACTTCATGTAACTTGTATTATCAAGACAAGATACATAGACTTAAACCACATAATTACACAGGAAAGTATGTAAATAATTGTCAAAATTAGTACTTCTGCTTTAGTTCAATAAGCCACAAGTTTAGAGTAAGATAAAAAGGTAAATGATTAAACTTGAGGTGCATATTAATAGAGAAATTCTTTTTGCATAATCCAACTAAAGTAGTAGAGTACATTAAAGCAGAAGTTATTCAGGCTACAAAGACAAGTATTTAAAGAGAGAAATTAATATTAGCAAATTATTTTAATACCTAGTTTCTTAATCTTAAAATATTCAGATTCGTGGTTAAGATAGTATTCGAATCATGTTAAATGATAATGTACACAGCAAAGAAGCATATAAGCAGAGTAAAAGTAGTTCTTACATAAGAAAATATGGAGGGGATATTAAAAGAGAAAATTGTATTTGTCTTTCTTTTCCCCTACCGATAGTTGGTATAGAACTTATCAGCCATTAGGTACTTAAATTACTTAAAATGTTGGTAAGGCGGCTATAAAAAGAGACCCCAAATTGCTGTGGATTATGTAAATTGCATGTTTATTTTTTATTAAAAATTTTTTTTTTCAGGTACACGATCCAGAGGTAATGATGTTTTAGGGTCTTTGTTCTTTCCGTTTGTGGCTCTGTAGTTTCTCAGTGTCGATCTTCCAACATTTGATCTAATAATCAGTTTCTACTGTCATCATTGTTTTTCACCTAACAGACGGTGAGGAGAGAGGTAAACCAAGCCATAATCAACCAAAATAACCTAGTTGAGTAGTAGAATTCAGCTTTGACTGACCAATAAAATTACCTGGGTCCTCCCCAGGGCAATTAGATCAGAACATCTGGGGAACCAGTCAACAGTAGTTTCCAGAGCTTCACATATGATTCCAACATGCAGCCAAAGTTGAGTACAGTAAGTCCTCACTTAATGATGTTGATAGGTCGCGACTTTAAGTGAAATTATGTATAACAAAACCAAGTTCATCATAGGCTAACTGATACAAACAAAAGTTTTCCTATGACATCTCATCAAGATTCTAAGAAACTGATTTTGAATGAAATGATGTTATTTGAGGTCCTGCTGTACCATTCTACTTAGGTGAACTCAGGTCACTGAGTGGAAAATGACTAAATATAAAGAATAGGTAGTTTCCTCTGAAGTAGAACTCATGGAAAATCCACATGAGAAATTTAAACACAAATCAAAAATTGAGTTCTTAAGGGGAATAAATTATTGATAAAATATTATCAGGCACTATAATCAAAGATTTTGAATTTGGAAATTTAGTACACAAAGTAGAAGATGGTCCCAATTAAGAACCAGCTAAATCTTCTGTAATTTTAAGTAAAGAAATATCTTAAAATTTATAGCAAAAATGGAAAAAGTTAAAAATATGAGTGAAAACGTAAGTGACTTGGTGAACATATACATGAGCTACACCATGAGACATACGCCTTATATTAAAACATAAAGAAAGAACTATAGTTTGATTCAATTAATAGAGAAAATGTTAATTACATAAATAATAAATTGATTGCAGATCAGAAGGC
>NW_011888818.1:4007718-4012118 GCF_000151845.1 Pteropus vampyrus
TATTGACTGCATTCCAAGAAAAGTTTATTTACAAAATCAGGAACTGAGACAAATTTGGTTTATGGGAAGTAGTTGAATAACCTCTGCTTTAAAATATTTTCTGGGGGAGGAACAAATAGTGCAATGAAAATGTAAAAGTATAAATGAAAGGAAAGAAGAAGTAGGGAAGCAGCTTCATGAATAGCAGTGTGAGGAATTCTGTGGACATGCTCCCTAATGACAAACCATAACTTCTAAAAGTTATGTATATGAAAGTCTGGAAATTGTTCTAAGGACACACACCAAATGTATGTCATAGCCTCACAACATTAAAATAAAGCCAGGAAAACTCCTCAGAAGTTTGAAGAAAAAAAGGAAAAAAGTGACAGAATATAATTAATAAACTATAAAACAAGGATACAACTGAGGACTAACAAAGCTAAAATTAGTTGCAGAAGATCTACAGATTAGTAAACGAAGTAGCTAGAATGGTCACAAAAAAGCACAAATAATCAATGAAAAGATATTTATACTCACTTCCTACATATATTAAAGAGATGGAAAACATATTAGGAAAATATTTTATGTCAATGTAATTGAAAATAGAAAGGGAATGGCAATATCCTAGAAAAATACAATTTACCAATACTAACACAATAAAGAATAGTAATTCTGAATAGCCCTAGACATACAAAAGAGATTAAATTGTACTCAAAGACCTTCACACAAAGAATATCTCAGTATCTATACTGAATTTTATCCAACACAGATCTAATCTAACTTGAGCACTTCCAGAGTTTACAAAGGGAGTGACATTCTGTGAGCCAGCTTGATATCCAGTCATAACAAGAATAATATCAAAAGGGAAATTACAGTTGAATTTTAATCATGAACATCAATTAAGAAATTATTTTGAAATTTTATCTGAAATTATCTATCTCTTTATACAAAGGACTAAATATGACTAATTTGGGTTTGTTTTGGATATTGAAAGTTGACCTAAAATTTTTTAAAAAATCAATGTAATTTAACAAGTTATGGAATAATTGGGAAATATATAATATAGAATTGCCACTTCTCATATATTTTAAGAAACTTATAATAATATACTATTTTCCCTCTCCTGTCTTTTGCTCTAACTTGTCTTATAGTTACCTATAATTTAAACTTCGCTTATACGTTACAAATTCCATATTACAATTTGTTTATTTTGTTTAGAGAATCAATTATTTTTATATATATTTAAACAATAAGAACATTTTTATATATTTACTTAGCTAACTAACACTTCCAACTACTGTTCATTTGTGTAGATCAATATTTTTACCTGTTGTCATTTTCCATTTATCTTAATGATTTCTTTTATCATTATATGTGATGCAGTTCTCTTGATGATAAGTACTCATCTTCCTTGTGATAGTCTTATATTTCTTTTCTTGGAATTTGTTCTGATATGCTATTAAGTTACTTGAAAATAATTTGATTCTTTGAGTTTTGGCTTTCAGATTTGTTAGTCTCAGAGCCAGTGTCAGTCTAAGGCTATTATTTCCACTATCGAAGCACTACCAGTCCATGCAGTCTATACATGTCCTGTGAATCATGAGTTTTCATATCTATTGTGAGATATTCTTAGGCCTGTATGAGTACTGGGCATAGTTAGCTCTAATCTCTTCTGGCGGTTCTTTTCTCTGTCTTGAATAATTTTCGCTTTTACTTGCATTGATCGGTAGTTAGCTAAATATGTAAAGGATACTATCTGTAGAGCTCTGGAGCTATCTCTCTGTGTACCTCTATTCTAACCAACACTATGTCCTGTGAATTCTAACCTCTTAGATTTTTTGGACTTTCAAGTTTAGCTCTTTAATTCAGGGAGTCTACTGGTCTCCACCTGGGTGCCTATTCCCTAGCCTAGAAACTTTCTCTCTAGCTGGGTCAACATAAGTTCACCTTGTTTTTTTCCAGTACTTAGGAATCACTGACCTTTGTTGCCTGATGTGTCTTAAAAGCCACTATTTCATAAATTGTGTTGGTTTTGTTATTTCAGGCAGTAGCGTAAATCTATCCTGTTATTCTATCTCTGCAGGGTTGTGATAGCCTGAGGATTGTAATTGCCTGAAGGAGGCAATGAAAATGACAATTTAATGATTTGAAAGAAGTCAAGTAATTAAAACTTACTTATATTTTTTATATTTCCCCTTAGTACTAGGAAAATATTAACCTATAATTGAAAAACAGTCTTATGAATTTGAATGATTATTTCTAAATCATCTAAAAAAAACAGGATTCATTAAGTTTTTCACTATTTTTCAGGAAATATTTACATAATGCTAAATCAGCATATGATGATTAACATCATGGGCAAATCAATTCAGCATTTGCTAAATTCATAAAGATTAAATTTGTAGATTGCTGGATTTTCTCCCAATTGATTCCTGAAATCTATACTGTGTTATTTCATGAACGATTAATAAGATAAATTAAGAAAATTTAGAGACTATAGGTGATTTATTGGAAAAATTTAGGGCCTGGCCTTTTAGCTTCGAGCCAAAACAAATACATGCACACAGCACAGCCATCTTGGTGACTGAAAAGGACCTGATACTTCATGCATGTGCATTTTACTATTTTTTAATACTTGCTAATTTCTTATATGTTATACAGCATTTAAAATATAGACAAATCTTCTTAAATAAATATTTAATGGCAATGTGAATTTTTTTGAAGTCTTTCAAAACATGCGAACCTATTACACAAAAACTAAAATAACTAAGTTTGTACGACTGAGGGAAAAGGAAATAAGTTTACATCGTCTTCAAGTAGATGTTCTTAGCATGGATTTATGGCTTAAATGGTCATCCATCATTAACAGCTACTTCAATAATAAGCTTTAAAATAAAAGCAAATGTTACTACCAGTAAAAATAACTTTGAAATAAAAAAAATGGTGGTTAAAATAGAACTAAAGCATAAGATTTAATTGACATTGTAAACAGTGAAACCATGAAATCCAAGCAAAGTATGTCAATATAGATTATAGAGCTTCCTAGCTTCATTCTTGTGATATATTTTGATATTATAAGATGAATATTTGAAATGGTAAATTGCCATAAGCTATCATAAGCTAGTTGGGATTTAAGTCTTAGAGATTTCAGAAAGACCTAATTTGAATTCTAACTATAATTAAAAGGAATGTCTATTTTTACTATAATAACTTTTTCTGGCATCTGTGAAATTGATGGTTTATGTTAGCTTTGAATATAAATAGAATTGCTTTCAAATATTAAAACAACTTGTGTACCTGGAGGAGTTTTGGTGTTGTTGCTACTGTTGTTAAGAGTTAAAGAATTTGTAAGATAAAAAAAAAAAAAATTACAATCTGAAATTGGAGAGAAAATTTAACTTACCAAAATGTTTAAATGAACTTGAATTATGTTTATGTCAGAAATCTTAATTATTCTTATTCTAGTCCTTATTAATATGAATGACAAATGCTAATTGAATTTGAATCAATTTGAGGACACCAGAACAATCTTAACAATAACAACAAAAAAATACACACGAAAGAAAAAAATTTAGTTTTTCCAAAATTGTCTCTTTCTTTGCAAAAAACATAAACAAAAATGAAACACATTTTTTAAGTGTTTAAAAATCCTGTTTATCTCTAAAATGCGGCACTTCAAAAATCATCTTTAGAGTAACATAATAGCCTTTTTTAAAGTAATTAGACAAGGGGGCCTTTACACTGGGGTGACTCTAAATCCCTTGGCAGCCCAGTAAGAAAACCAAAACCAAAACCACAGTCAATGCACTTGAATCAGAGAAAATGAAACTCAAGAACAAACAATCACAGTCAACTAGGCTTTCCCAAATAAGGCAACCACTTAAGCTATAGCCAGTTTTATAATTGAAAGCTACTAAGAGAGATCTTAAATGTTCTCACCACACACACACACACACACACAAAAAGTAATAATGTGTCCATAACGCATGTATTAGATAACAGTGTGGTAGTCATTTTGCAACATATAAATGTTTCTAATCAATATGTTGTACACCTTAAATTTATATGATGTTATATGTCAATTATATAGTTAATATAGTCAAAGAACTGTAAATCTCCTTATGGTCTGTTTTTATGACATTAATGACACTGGTGTCATCCTATGACACTAAAATAGTAATAAAAGCTATGATATATTGAAAATAAAGCTAGGTTATAAACAGTAACGAGTGTTATAAAGGGAACAATAAAGTGATATGATGGAATATAATAAGGGCCAGTTAATCTTTCAGTGGACGATATCACTGGGGGCAAGAATTCTAATAAGAGAGACCACGTGAGGAAATCTCTGTGAAGGATGGAACATGATGTGCTCAGGAAACTGAGAGAGTATTGGGGTGGTTGAAGAATAATGAGAAAAT
>NW_011888818.1:4013228-4020512 GCF_000151845.1 Pteropus vampyrus
TTCTTAGCATGGATTTATGGCTTAAATGGTCATCCATCATTAACAGCTACTTCAATAATAAGCTTTAAAATAAAAGCAAATGTTACTACCAGTAAAAATAACTTTGAAATAAAAAAAATGGTGGTTAAAATAGAACTAAAGCATAAGATTTAATTGACATTGTAAACAGTGAAACCATGAAATCCAAGCAAAGTATGTCAATATAGATTATAGAGCTTCCTAGCTTCATTCTTGTGATATATTTTGATATTATAAGATGAATATTTGAAATGGTAAATTGCCATAAGCTATCATAAGCTAGTTGGGATTTAAGTCTTAGAGATTTCAGAAAGACCTAATTTGAATTCTAACTATAATTAAAAGGAATGTCTATTTTTACTATAATAACTTTTTCTGGCATCTGTGAAATTGATGGTTTATGTTAGCTTTGAATATAAATAGAATTGCTTTCAAATATTAAAACAACTTGTGTACCTGGAGGAGTTTTGGTGTTGTTGCTACTGTTGTTAAGAGTTAAAGAATTTGTAAGATAAAAAAAAAAAAAATTACAATCTGAAATTGGAGAGAAAATTTAACTTACCAAAATGTTTAAATGAACTTGAATTATGTTTATGTCAGAAATCTTAATTATTCTTATTCTAGTCCTTATTAATATGAATGACAAATGCTAATTGAATTTGAATCAATTTGAGGACACCAGAACAATCTTAACAATAACAACAAAAAAATACACACGAAAGAAAAAAATTTAGTTTTTCCAAAATTGTCTCTTTCTTTGCAAAAAACATAAACAAAAATGAAACACATTTTTTAAGTGTTTAAAAATCCTGTTTATCTCTAAAATGCGGCACTTCAAAAATCATCTTTAGAGTAACATAATAGCCTTTTTTAAAGTAATTAGACAAGGGGGCCTTTACACTGGGGTGACTCTAAATCCCTTGGCAGCCCAGTAAGAAAACCAAAACCAAAACCACAGTCAATGCACTTGAATCAGAGAAAATGAAACTCAAGAACAAACAATCACAGTCAACTAGGCTTTCCCAAATAAGGCAACCACTTAAGCTATAGCCAGTTTTATAATTGAAAGCTACTAAGAGAGATCTTAAATGTTCTCACCACACACACACACACACACACAAAAAGTAATAATGTGTCCATAACGCATGTATTAGATAACAGTGTGGTAGTCATTTTGCAACATATAAATGTTTCTAATCAATATGTTGTACACCTTAAATTTATATGATGTTATATGTCAATTATATAGTTAATATAGTCAAAGAACTGTAAATCTCCTTATGGTCTGTTTTTATGACATTAATGACACTGGTGTCATCCTATGACACTAAAATAGTAATAAAAGCTATGATATATTGAAAATAAAGCTAGGTTATAAACAGTAACGAGTGTTATAAAGGGAACAATAAAGTGATATGATGGAATATAATAAGGGCCAGTTAATCTTTCAGTGGACGATATCACTGGGGGCAAGAATTCTAATAAGAGAGACCACGTGAGGAAATCTCTGTGAAGGATGGAACATGATGTGCTCAGGAAACTGAGAGAGTATTGGGGTGGTTGAAGAATAATGAGAAAATAAAAATGAGTTTGAAATGAATATTGAAAGTAAGAAGGGATCTCTTCCAGCTCTTCCTTGTTGGACTCAAATTTAGCTTTGATCCAAAATGTGATGGAATATGACTGCAGAGTTTGAAGCTGTGTCACATGAAGAACTATATTCAATAAAATAGTATTCTGGCTGCTATGTACACAATGAACTAGAAAGATCCAAAGCAGGAAGCAAAAAACTAGTTGGTTAGCAGAAGTTTAGAGACAACACTGATGTGCATTAAGTGGGTTGGGTAGATGAAAAGAGAGGTGGGATGCAGAATGTATTTTGGATGTGGATTTTGATGTAGGAGGGTAAAGGAAAACGATGTGTTGAAATTATTACTATGTGTAAGAAGTAACATTTACTGCACAGGGGTAACACTGAGAAAGAAATTTTTGCAATGAGAGAATAAAAGTTAATTATAGATTTTTTAAGTTTGAGAGAAATATGAAACATACATAGGGAGATGTCAATAAGGTAGTTGAGTATATGCAGTTTAGAAGAAAGGTCTGGGCTTGATGTTATAATTTGAAAAATGTGTGGATTTGGTTATTTTTGTAAAAAGTTGGGGGAAAATGAGATTGTATACAGAGAAAGGGGAGAGCGACAAAGCACAGGGGAAAATCTCTGGAATATTAACTTATTTGTCAAGCAGAGATTGATAAAACATAGACAAAAATGTAAAAATCAAGGAAGTATTAACAAATTTAATGCTATTAAATTCTTTTAATAGCATTAAAATTTTAAAGTCACTCATGTCCATTAAACTTAATAATAAGCTCACTAGTAATTTAATGTGAAGACATTTTGCATAGTGTTGGGAGAGTAGATATGCCGTAGTACATTGATGGTGGAGAATGATGGAATGACAGAAATATTTCAACTTTACTAAGAATCTTGCCTGTTTAGAAGTGGTAAGAGATAGAGAGACATCTGTGGTGGCTTGCAAAGTCAAGAGATGTCATTGTTTATTTGGAGTTTTGAGTTATATATGTTTTTTAAGTTTGTATGTATCACTTTGAACATACAATCAAGAAGAAAAACAGCTTATATGTAAACATATACCAATGGAATTAAAGCAATGTTAAGATTTACATCAGATTACTTTCTGTTAAAAAAAAAAATACTGCTAATTCTCCACTTTACCTCATTTTTTCCTACCCTATCTCCAAAGAGACAACACCTAACATAATGTAAGAGTGAATTATTTCGATGCAAAAGTTTTGCTATTTTACTTTACATAAATGTGTAAATAAATAAATGTGGAATTTTTTTGAATATTTTAAAATTTGTATAATTATCCCATTCTCATAGTGTTTTATGCTTTGGTAGCTATCTTTTTAAATTTGAACTTATCTCTTTGACATTTATCCAGGAATATATGTAGACAGAGTTCATTTTAATTACTGCTAAATACTATTTCACTATTAGAATAAACTAAAATTTAATTAATGTATTCACCTTGAGAGACCTTTAAGATGTCCGCATTTCTAAATTCTTAAAAATAGAGATACAATAAACTTTCTTATATGTCTCCTTTTGAAAGCATGAGAGGTTATTTAGGGAAGATATTTGAAATCGATGTGCTGTAGGTTATATGCCTTTTCTTCTTGGTAATTTCAAATTACTTTGGCATATAATTATCAATTTTATCATTTCCAAAATATATAAATTTCTCTTTCCCTATATGTTTTCCAAACCTTAGACATTGATTTTCTTGTTAATTTATTCAGCGAAAAATGTTAATTTACTGTTATAGTATACTTGTTAATGATGAGTAGTAAGGTTGAACATTTATTTATTTGATTGTTGGTCTTTTGGGTTTCTTCCTTTATGAACTGCATGTCCTTATGTCTTTTATTCATGCGAGGTTTTGAGTTGTAGGTGATCTGAAATATGAACAATAGGGATCCTGGATGCGAGGATATATATAAGGGGTCCTCTGTCATCATCTTGAGACTTGCAAATCTAAAACTTGTCAAAAGTAGAGAAAGTTTTTAAATGTTAGATTTAGTTCTTTCTCCATCTTGCTGAAGAGCTTCAGCTAAGTTTTTATCTGATTTGCTGTATAAATTAAGAACTTAAATTAGCCTTGCCAAATATATCTCTGGTCTCTTTCTACCAATCTGAAGCTCTGCTAGATGTTCCAAAAATCTTAAGACAAAGAAACAACAGTATAACATAAGCATGTTGGTGTTTATTTAAAGATAATGATTACCATTTTTATTACCTTTAAAAAAACTTTTAAAAGGATAATTCTAATTAAGAAAATGCATGCTTCAGAAACAATCTGTCTCATATATAGTGAAAAGAGGCAACATTGTCCAAAAAAAAAAAAAAAAAAAGGAGTTTAAATTCTAACTACCTAAAGTTTAAATGGGAGAACTAACATTAGCATGTTGAGGTAAATTCTGTTTCTGCTTTTATTGTTTAAGAACTACATTGCTGAGAATGTTTATGACCCTGGAAGACTCCTTGAGGAAAAAATAATAATAATAATAGCAATAAAATGATAATCATATTAACAATAAAGCTGGTCTTCTAAAGAGGATTTTGAATATTCTGATTTCTCTACTAGAAAAATCAAGATACGAAAATATATTTTTCATTGATAAAAACTATAAAATCTTAGTCTATGAAATATTCAGTTCAATCAGTGAAGCATACACCTCAATCAAAAAACCATGAATTGGGAAAAATACACAATTACATTACATCAATAAAGTTTTTTTCTTGAGTTGTAGAGTAATCTAAAATTTTTAGTGAATCATAAAATCTATGAAATTATGCATTATTTACATCAATTATACCCTGAAATGTCTCAGAAAGAGGGTAGTTAAATCAGTAAAATCTTCAACTCATTCATAGAATAATGCATATTGATCATGGCACTATGGTACTCTATCACCAATGGGTAACTAAAATTCACCATGTTTATTTCTAATTTTGTATCTATTTGAAATCCAAACCTATTCCACTTGGGTGGCCCTCTCTCATTCATGTCCATGCCCTAGTTTGGGGCATTATGAGAGAAGTGGGGACAGCCCAAGTGGTCTTAGGTCTCATGCTTTGTACAGACTGAGAGACCAGTTGATTATCTCTGTTTTATACTAGTGACAATAAAGATTATTTTTGGATACAATATTAATAAATAAATAAATAATAAAATAATAAAATCCAAACCTAACAATCATACCTATAAATGGTCATATTTCACGTATACTTTCAACTCAGACAGACTTTATATATCCTGGAGTTTATCATTAACTATCTTCGGGACTCAGATAACACAGAAACAAATATTCAAGTAAATAATAAGTGTGAATGTATCCTTAAATTATGCAAACATGCTATTAAGTCAGAAGAAAAGTAAACTCATTCTACACTTTGTAGATATGTTAACTGAAATATAATTTTTAGACTCTATTCCTTAGCAAGATCTACAAATGAGTTCACCATGACTCCATAAATTTGCAGAGAAGAGATTCAAGGTTCTATTGAGAGTTTTTCTTTGAAGTTGAAAGAGAAGAGGCCCTTCTTCAATGTTTTAGATAAAGCACTTAGGAGACAATACTAGCTTTCTTTTGTAATGTAAAGGAAATGATTTTATTTAATTGGAGCATTTATCATAGAAAAATTATAAATGGGAGGCGAACGCTACTCTTTCTTCATTCTCTCTAGCTGATTGTTGTTCCTTCTTCTTGGCCAGCATCTTAAATCACTGTTCTTTTATTTTCAGTTCTTCATATTTTTAATTTAAATGATAATCAAAAGTTACTCTTCCATGGTTATGATTCATCACACAAGTACATAATTCACAAACATATGTACCCACATGCATGAATACACATTTTTTGTGGTGGATCAACTTCCAAAAATGTCAACAATATGATTAGAGGTAGGAATCACGGTGGTATGTAAAAGGCCTTTAATATTAATATAACATTCACTGTAAGTTGTGGTTTGGTGCCAAGCCACCCACAGCCTCTCATTCAAAAAGTTTAAAAACAAGATGAAAGTATGAAGGAAAATGTAAATGTACAATGATAGTAATAAGAACAAAGTGTGGGGATGTAGGGATATAGCAGAGAGGAGTAAACAAAAAATGTGTAAAATCGTATGTAAACACAGTATTACAATATGTACACCCAAACCATTATGGACTTTTGAATATGTCCATAAGCCTTGCCTTCCTAAATGTTATAGTAATGGGCCATTCTAGAAATTAATTGCCAAAGTGAATTTAGGTTTATAGGATGACCTCATATCCTGCAGTTCTGTAAATATATCAAAATGCAATATCACTTATGCATAAATATTTAAGGTGGAATGGAATGGTGTAGATGGCAAAAGAGCAGTGCACTGAGCCTCCTGAATTTTCTGGACATGCGTCGTGAAAATTTTAGAGATCTTAAAACTGGGATAGTATATGAAACAGAAAGAGTGCATACTGTCATTTACACTGTGTATCAGGTCCTGTGGATTTAAGATGGGTGATCCTGTGTAGTATAATTTATCAAAGAAAGTCTATCTCTAAGCAAAGAATGATATACATGGTACAAGAATGTTTGGGTACTTAGAAGCAAATTCTTGAGCTGAAGCTACATTTGAGAGAAATGTAGTGTGAATCATGAAACACACTTTGAGCACACTAATGAAGGTTTTAATTCATTTCAGGCAAAGTGAATAACATGTGCGAAGATGCAAATTATAAAGTCGTACGTACGCTGAAGGAACAGAGATTTAATAAGTTTGGCTGGACATTGATTATAACTAGAAATGCTGTATGGGAGCTAATTATGAAAAGTTCTGTATGTCCTATCGAAGGCACTAAAATTAGGAAAACATTATGCATTCAAGATTCCAAAAAGAAAGAGGCAGAGTGCCTGGGAAATTAGCCTACAGGCATCAATGTTCACCTGAAAGTATATGCTTTAGTATAGAAGCCAATTATTTATGTTAGTTTAAGAGAGTTCCTTTTTATTATTAATTTTAGGTTGGTGTTTATCGTAAATGTGTATCAACAGTTACCAAACTTGTTATCCATCTAAACATCATTTATTCTTTCTCTTTTAATGGATTAATATAATAAATTTTATTGGTAAATTTCCAAATTTTAAATAATATTTCTATTTCTGGAAGAGACCTTAATTGGTCACGATGTTTTCTTCTACTTACCTAGACTCAATATGCTAATGTTTTATTTTGTATGTTTAACCCTATTGAGTAAAAAAGAGTAGTATTTTAAATTTAATATTCATTTTTTTCATTATTCTGTTTAGTAATAAAACTGAATATTTTAGCTGAGGACTTGGCACATGACTGAAGAATATATTTCTTAGCCTTCTATGTAACTAATATAGACCATGAGACTATGTTTTAACTAAAGATGGATGAGAAGAGATGTGTATAACTTGCAAGTCTTATTTTTTTAAAGGAAACTGTTAAATCTCCATGATTTTATTTTTGATTCTCTTAGTTTGGAACTTGGATATGATGGTTGTAGTGACTCATTATTGATCATGAGTTCAAGGAAATTTAAGAGACTGAAGAGTAAGGAAAAAAGAAACCCGAGTCCCTTGGATAACCTGGTGAATCAGTATCGTCCTGTTCACAGCCTACATACTGAAACTTTTATGTAAAAGGAAAGGCAAAAAAAAATTAAAGGAGCC
>NW_011888818.1:4021737-4025350 GCF_000151845.1 Pteropus vampyrus
AAGTAGAGGACAGGACCCCAAGAGAAGGTGAGATGGGATTTCCCTGCAACACTATCACGTAAGTACACAGTAATGATTCCATGAGTCTTTCTTTAAATAGTCTTACTCAGGTAACCACAAACTAGGGAAAAGGAAATACTCCACCATTTTGAAAAACATTAAATACAGGATATATGTTGACATTTATACTTGAGAACCTAAAGTGCCATTAAGTTCCTTAATAGAGTAGGAATGTATGAGACAGGTAACGAATGAAGTTCTCCCAAGGTATAGTTAACGCTGGGTTCACTGGGTCCACAGAACCCACCAAGGATAATTTCCTAAGTCTTGAATGTTATACTTGGAATTGAATACTTGGTAGCTGACACAATAATCACTTTGACTTCTTGACCTGTGAGAACCGCCACAGTGAGGAAAGCCATGTAGAATCCTTTGTCATGATGATGCCCTTCTTATCTCCAGTATATTGGAATCGGCAGATAGTATATTGGAATGAACAGTAGATGTGGGAGAAATGATAGAGAAGAGTGACATTTTTAAAGACCCAGACAATATAGGGGCTATGGTCTGGACCACATGTGAATTTGTTTTTAATTTATTTATTTTAGTTCGTTTCAAGTATACAGTACATTGGTTAGACATCTATATAGTTTGTACAACGATCCCCCCAATTGCTCCCTCCCTCCCCTGACCCTCCACCCAGCCAATGGATTAATGCTAGCTGCATTCACTAACCGCTCCCCATCCCTGTGACCATCCATCAGCTACTAATTTGTACTTCTTTAACAATTCACCCCATTCTTCTAGTCCCTCAAACCCCCTCCCCTCTGTCCATCACCAAATTGTTCACTATATTTGTGAGTCTATTTTTGATTAGTTTGTTCTTTTTATTCCTTAGATTCTGCATATAAGTGAAATCATATAATGTTTATCTTTCTCTGTCTGACTTAAATACCTTCTAGGTCCATCAAACCAATATCTTTTTCTATCCCTTTTCTTTTAGTCTGTGTGTGTCCTTTAATCTAATTGAGTCTTTTCTAGGCAGCATATGTAGAAGTCTTGTTTTCTTATCCTTTCAGCCACTCTATCTTTTGATTGGAACACTTAATCCTTTTCCATTTAAAGTACTTATTCATAGGAATGAGGTTGTTACCATTCTTTATTCCTGTTTTTGATACACATTTTTTCTTCTTAAATAAGTCCCTCCAACATTTTCTGTAACACTGGCTTGGTGGTGATAAATTCCTTTAGCTTATTTTTGTCTGGGAAGATCTTTATCTGTCATTCAACTCTAAATGATCTATTCTTGGTATAGATCCTGGGTCTTCGTTCTGCCAAATATTTTTTGCCAAGCCCTTCTGTCCTGCATAGTTTCTTTTGAGAAATCAGCTGTCAGTCTATGGGTGTTCCCTTATGGGTAACTATCTATTTTTCTCTTGCTGCTTTTAATATATTTTTTTTGTATTTAACCTTTGGCATTTTAATTATGATGTGTCTTGGTGTGGGCCTCTTTGGATTCCTGATTTTTGAAATTCTCTGTTTCCTGGAATTTTATATCCATTTCCTTCACCAGGTTAGGGAAGTTTTCCATCATTATTTCTTCAAACAGCTGTTCAATATCTTAATTTTCTTCAGTTACGTCGATCAGAGAGATATTTTCACATTTAATAGTGTCCCACATGCTCCTTAAATTATTTTATAGTCTTGGCATCTTATCTCTTGCCATTCCAATTGCATGTCCTTGGCTTTCCAGTCCTCTAGATAGGGGATTTGATCCTTTTCTTTATTCACTTTGTTTATTCTTTTATTTAATCAATTTAATATACTTTCCATCTCAGATAATGTGTTCTTCATTTCAGACTGATTCCTTTTTATAATTTCCATCTCTATTTTTATGATTTTTATCTCTTTGTTGAAGTTCTCACTGAATTTATCTACTCTTCCTAAAAGTTCATTGAGCACCTTTATAACCAGTGTTTTGAACTCTGCATCTATTAGATTACTTAACTCTATTATATCTGGATCTCTGTTCTCTTCTCTCATCTGGTTTCTGCTTCTTTGTCTTCCATTTTGGCTGCCTTTCTGTGTTTGTTTCTATGTACTAAGCAAAGCTCCTAAATCTCCTCGTCTTATTAGTGTGGATTTGTGAAGTAGGTGTCTGTCCAGTGGCACAGTCCTGAGAGGTATTCAGTTGCAGGTCAAACTTAGCCCCAGTCTCTACCCCTCCAGGGCCACTTGTTAAGATTCAGCAAACAATCTACAGATGCTGTGCTTATAGTTGCCTCAAAAGGCCACAACAGAAACCGAGGCCAACTGCCTCTACCAGTGTGAGTTTCAGCAAGAAGCACCTGACCCTCTGAGGATACACCTGGATGTGGCTTGGGTGGGGCCATGAGTTGGAGGACGCGAGGTTTCAGGGAATCCTCTGGGCAGAACGATCTCTGTTATTCAATTTGATGATGTCACGGCTATGGCGGCACTGTGTCCAGCACACTGGTAGTGGAGAGAGTTCAACTGGGAACAATGGATACCGTGGGCACTTCTGTACAGAGCAAGTCTCACCTCAGCCCTCATTCCGACAGTGACTTCCTATAAGTCTCTGGTGCCTCCTGTGCACAGCCGAATTGGCACTGGAGCTCACAGAGAGCAGGCCCATCACCAGGAAAATCCACTTGCAGACACTGCCCCTTTAAGAGGCTTTTGCCGCTGCCGCTGCCACAGCCTCTGCCTCACTCAGCCGCTTGAGACTAGGCAGCCCCGCATGCTTGCCCTGTCCTATTTTCTGCCGTTGCAGGGTGATTTCTTGGACTTCTCCCTAGTTGTATGGTTGTTCGTCTAGATCCTAGATGATTTTTCCTTGCTGTTTACTCCTTGTTTCTGTTGCAACTTTGGTCGCCAGAGGGATGAACAGAGCCTCTATCATCTACGCCATTTTTTTCCTCCTCCCACATGTGAATTTTTTACTCCTGTAAAAAGCTGGATTCTGTTAAAAACAAAACAAAACAAAACAAAAAAACAAAACAGTGGACTACTGCAAACTGAACCAAGAAGTACCCCCAATTAAACCCATTTTAGCAAATACATTACCTTTACTAGATTAGGTAAGAGAACTAAGACTAAGGATAATTAAATTATAGTTTAATACCACACAGCCATACAATTGAGAACTTGGCTTTTAAATAAAGATTCTGCTGATGCAAAAGTTCACCTTCCTAATAAGTTTAAAATACAACCCACAAATTTATTTATTTTTCTACCATCTATTTTTACTGTCTCATTGCTATTTACTGGTGAGAGCAAATTTTGGTGGTACTTGTGAAAGAGAGAAGTCTAATTACTAAATAGCTTTAAAAGGGGGTTACATAAACATAAATAGACATTTATCATTTTCCAATCTCTTCCTCTTGGGGAAATAAAATTACAAAATAAGCCAGGGATAGAATGTTGCCTATTTCTGTAAAAGTCAGTGTGGGTAAGATTTTATATCGCCTCACCCCATGAGAATGCTGGTCAGAAATCATTTGCTGCAGATATGACAGAGAGAAGAGCCCAATGACATGGCAGTAAATGGGTAATGGCAGCTTGGACAATGGACAAAATATAAAATTACATA
>NW_011888818.1:4026736-4029847 GCF_000151845.1 Pteropus vampyrus
TAACCTGAACTAGATTTTTTTTTTCACATGATAAAAACAGTTATTTGATCTTCATCTAGAATAAAGTCCCCAGTGAAGGTAAGGCTTTTGATGGTACATGCAACTGAACCTAAGGACATAAACTCAACAGTTCTACATTAGGCTAGTATAATTTGTTACTAACACAAATATCAAGTTCTGATTAAATATTTTAGTGTCTTCTCCTAACGAATGAAATTTAAAATACCATTAGTTATGTTACAAGAGAAAAAAGGCCAACACTTTGAGTAACAGGATGCTGTAAATAATTTATCATGTTGCAACCACCTAGCAGTTTTACTCAAAAGGATGCAAAAGTCACCTTCAGCAATTTCCTGAGAAACACATTGTGGGAGTAAGCTCCAGATCTCTTAACAGTATTTTAATGATTATTCTCTGTAATTGACAATGAAAATAGCCTCCTTGATTTTAAGGAGAATAGATTCAAGAAAGAGAACAACGAGTAACATTTAAATGATAGAGACAAAGTTAGGTCGAAGTAACCATTGGAATGGTTTTGTCTATAAACGTATTAGGTTATGGCTAATATAAAGTGAATATATTATGGCAGTCCATGAAAAAATTTTTTAGAAAAGAAATTTTAAAAATCATTTACATCAGTTAAACAGATATTTGACTTGAACTTCAACAATAAGAGTTGGATTGTGGATGCAGGTGGCATTGTAAATGTAGGTAAAAGTTGTAAGGTAACCTTGAGCCTCTCTGGGGACTATCTAAAGGATCTTTATTTCTTTTATTCCCCAGAAGTCTCTCTAAATAACTACAACATTCTTGTCCTGCCAGTGCAGTCTTCATCTCGAATGCAGAAATCAGACAAGAGTCCACTACAATATTATCTTTCCACAAAAGGGAACATTGGGGTGGCAGAGAGTACAAATGTATTCCATTATTAAATGTTTAGTTGGTTTCTACCACTGTCAGTCTGGTAAATTGCTTTGCACTTGTCATATGCTTTGGATGACCCTACATGACAGATCTCTCACTTGCTACACAAGGGAAATTAAATGTGGTCACAGTGGCTTTTTCTGCATTACAAATGCTTACATTGGTTCAATTTTTACTGGTTTCTAGTTTCTGTTTCTGGTCAGAGTAAACTTTGCATTAACCCTCACTGCTTACCTCTATCTGATGTCCCTCAGCTGAACTACTTTTCCTAATTCAAAACAAATAATTTCTTAGTAACAAATAGTCTTGTTCTCGATTGTTTACCTAAGTTCCAATAGAATTTCACTTTGCAGTACTAGCCCATAATAATTGCAACTTGTTTCTTAGTGCCAGTAAATACCATTGTTTTATTATTCATCTTCCTTTAGAAATGGTAGGCTTCTTAGATAATGTTATTCCTCTAACCCGCCTTCCCATATTTTGATGCTAGCTTTTCTTATCTGTAAAGTAGTTGTGTATCTCCTTTCTACCTTAGAGTGTAGTTGGGAACTGAATACAATAATGCCTATGATACTGCTTTGTATTTCTTAAAGCACAAAAAATACTCATGAAATATGCTTCCTGCTTTTATAATAATGTGATATTTTTGATAAATACAGGTATTTCTTGAATTTTCTTTTATTATCTCATTCTTGGATCCCACTCTATCATTGATTTAGCTTTTCTATATCTCTGTTTCACAAAATAAATAAATAAATAAATAAATAAATACTTTGACTTGCACCCAAAGTGCTGATGAGATTAGTATGAAAGCAGTAACTTGGTTCAAAATCAGTAAAGCAAGTTATTCTTCAGTTCCTAAACACTTTTTTTTAAGTCTACCTTCCTACATTATTTTTACCCTATTCTCCTTCACCCATCATAAGATTCAGTTAACTCCAATCAAATATAGTCTAGACTTTCTTATCTGAGCAACTTTGTTCAATATAACTCCCACCGTGTTAATGTCGTGGCCATTCTTCATGGCCATCCCCACTGTCATGTCTGTTTCTGATCCACTTTGACAAGTATAATCTCTTTCCAAGTCTCTAGGTCTCTCTGCACTCTCTACCTTATATTACGGCTATAGTTTTATCTGTCCTCTCTCTGCATTCTGGTAAGGTCTACATTTACATCTAATCCTCCACAAAGTTTACCATGTTTACAGCAAGAACAATTAACATTTTGAACTGAAGAAAATAAAAATGATTTAGAGTAATATTCTATAATGAGCCTTTTAGAAAAGCTATTTAAAAATTTATAACTCAGCCAAGAAAACTCTTAAGCCTAAATTATTAGTATAAGGTTGAATGTATTAGATCTAGGGCAAAATTTCGGACTGAGAGTTGAAAGATATTAAGTGTTCTCCAGATACCATCAGAGTCAGGAGATTTTGCCACTAAGCTATGGCCGTTCTGATATTTAGGTGACAAGAACATTGCTGTATAGGGTTATTTTCTTTTACTCTTGAGACCATGTGGTTGCTGCAGTGGCTCCCTCTTCCCAGATATCCATGATTAAGTAACTTTAAATCTTTAGCTAAAAGTTTTGTGATTATTTTTTTCCCCAGATTGTTTTTACTTTTTGTTCGACAGAACAACACAGATAAGAGTCATAACTCCTCCTTTTGGTGGGCATTATGGAAGGCATGCTCAAATGCTGATGAGGTAATGCAATATAATTTCATCTTTTGACGGAAAATTCAAGAAAATTTACAGAATCTCCTCAAACCTTTTTTATTTCTGGTACCTGAAGATATCTTTCTGATATAATTATATATTTGCATTTACTTTCAAATGTTATCATTGTTGGCCATATCCTAATTAGTTTATGAATCTTAAAAATTATCAAGTCTTTATTACAGCTTCCATGGAAATCCATGAAAACACAACCTACATTAAATTTTCAGACTATTTCCATTATCAACACCCCAATAATTGTCTTTTATGCAGGTCCCTTGAACATAGAAAATTTGGCTATGTTTGTACACAGCAAAAACATAGATGCCATCCCTCCACCCTCATACTCTTCTATCTAGAAGAATGTATGACAAATAAAACTTTAAAAATCTCATTACTAATATACAGCAATTTCATAACTTCTATAGAGAGTGTGGAGACAAGAGAATTATAACTAGCATTTAAAATA
>NW_011888818.1:4031056-4032279 GCF_000151845.1 Pteropus vampyrus
CCCTTTACAGAAAAAAGTTTGTGAACTCTGGTTTATATCAACATTTTTTCCAACTCACCATATGTAGTATCACACAGAGAACAATTTCTATGCCAATACTTCCTTAAAAGTATAATCTTACTTTTACAAGGAATAAAGATGTTTCCTAGGAGTAAGTTGTTATACAGTCACTTTAAATTCACAGGTGGAAGAATATGTCAACAGATGCAAAATTTTAAGTCCTGCTATATTTTAGTAAGCTATTTCAACAGTAATTTGTATTTAGTTAAAAATGTTTTTATTACAATTTACACTTAAATAAGCTCTGTGTCTGTCTGTTATGATACTTTCGTTTTCTGGTCTTTCTTCTGAAGCCTTTTCTGAATAAAAAACAGATGGGATTCCAGAACTAGAGAAATTATATGCATATTTGAGTTACTTATTTTTTTTTTTTAAAGTACAAAACAAGAGAAAGTCTATAGATAACTTACATGAGTAATCCCAGAAATTTAATATCTTATATCCACATTATTTATGATGAAAGTTGTTGGACTATTGTTTAGTTTGTATATAATTTGATTGTATAGTTACAAAATATGTCATTAAGCAATGTAAAGGCATCATCTTTCAACAAGTGAATTATACAGATTTGTAACATTCAAAACTACATCAAATATACATCAAACGAACAAAGGTGGAAAGATGAAATAGACCTAGGAAAAATATTAAGTATTTTATTCATAACCTACAAAATTCTTACAGACGGCCCACAGGGTTGATTAAGATTTCTCAAAGACAACATGGAAAGGGAAGTTTGCTTAGTCTCAGAGTCCATTGTTCACAAACAGAACATAGATCCATTGCACAGAAGAATAAATATCCCTAAATACTAAAAAGCTAAGCTGGTATTTTCTCAGAAATTCACGTAAAAAGGGCTATGATCCTCCTCCATCTAATTCCTGTGATAACTAGGAAAAAAACCAAATCCTTATAATAAAAGAAATTATTAATTTATGATGCTTATAAATTAGCATTTCATATAAGTTAATTATGTCACACAACAAATAACAAGTCTTTTATTTATTTATTTTTAATAAAATAATGTTCTGAATGGGAGCCCAGATCTCTACTACCCAAATTTAAAGCAGGGGTAAATGTTAGAATGTGTAAAAAAAGTTAATAGATCATTTATTCCACTGGTCAAAAAAACTTCCAGATATAACATCATGCGTATAATACATATA
>NW_011888818.1:4033634-4042588 GCF_000151845.1 Pteropus vampyrus
AGGAAATATAATTAACAAAATGAGAGAAAAACATAATGCAATTATGATACATATGGCCACCTTTAATTTAAGGTCAAAATATATGTCATAATTTCTTTAAAACTCTAAATTATCTAGTAAAAATGTATCAGATGTTTCTTGCAATCACTGCTGTAATCAAAAAAATAGAAATCAAGAAAACAATGAAGTCACATGTTAAGCTATTAAATTATAATGACGTTTATTTTTTAATGTAAATTTTGGCATTGGTGAAAGTGTGTAGGAATTTTTAAATCATACTCTTAAAATTATTTTTGAATCCCAAACTTCTGGATAATATTTTGGCAATATACATCAAAACACAATCTTCAATCAAACAATTAATGTGAAGGTCTTAATACACAAAATAACATTGAGATATGCCAAAATTTATAAACAGGAATGTTCCTTATTATCAGTCAGTTCCAATAAGCAAATAGAGAGAATCTAATATAGAGAAGTGGCTACATAGGTAATGGAAGATCTAAGAGCAGGAAGTCTTCACCACTCTAGGCTGGAGAGACAAAGGAAAAAGGTTACCAGAACCCAGAGATCAAGATCACTTGGTAAGAGCTAGGACTATGGCAAGCCTTTTCAGTGAGTGCTGGAGCCACAAAGAAGATGATACTATTTCTAGAAGTTCACTCACCCAAGGTGAAGAGAAAAGAGGAAGAAATACTCTCGCTTTTCCTATGCTTTCCCATTGGTCAAACTAGCTAGAAGACAGTTGTCCTAGTAGATATCTCTCACTCTCAAAGTGGCAAGAGTCTGTCTCCTGAGGTACAAAGGAGATCAGAGTTGGAATGGTTCAGAGAACAAACAAGACAAGAATCAAGGAATTAGCAAAAGCTATTAATAATCTTTATGTTAATTATTATTATTAAACCATATGATGGAATGAATACGCAGCCATGGGATATTATATATAAACGAGCTTATAAAAACATTCAAGATGTGTTGGAAAATCCATATAAACAATATATTTTTAAAATGTGATTCAGATTCTTTACTTTTTATTTTTTAAAAGCCATATTACTTCTTCCTGCATTTACTCTCTCTCTAAAAAAAAAAGAGAGAGAGAGAGATAAATGTTTAACACATATGGTGTTGTTTTGCTGTGTGCTGATGATTACAAAGGGTGTTTTCTAAATGGGGTTAGCTGAGAACTATGTGCTCTCAACACACAACATAATAACCTTAGTTAGCTTTTAAACTTCAACAAATGACAAGAAGATAAGATTTTTATAAAATTAACAAATATATTAAAATAATATGTTCAAAGCATTAAACATTAGATGTCACATACATTTCAATTTAAATTTAGCATTTTTGTTTATGCAGAACTTAGAAGACTACATAATTGGATTTTTCTTTTCAGAGATTAAAGTGTTCATATATTTTCACGAAGAAATATAGCAGGACAAAATTGTGCTGTTAAAAGCTTATTCCTGGTTGATTGAAGATGGAGAGATAAGGGGAGAGTAAACATATTTTCATCTCTGTATGGTGTGATTAAGGACAAAACCAAGAGTTTGGTTATGAAAAGTGAAAAAGAAATGAAAGATCAGATGAGTAGCCTTAGGAACGGTTATACAGGTTTAAAACTGAGTTCCTGATGCGAGGCAGGGGTGTCTAACAAACCAACCCTTTTTGAGAAGAAATATTTTCTGAAGATTTTATCACGTAGAAACACTGAACCCCTTACCAAATGTTTGTTATCCGCCTTCCTTTCAAAGAGCTTTTTTGAAGTTTCTTAACTTATTTCTAAAAAGTCATCTTCTCTACAGGGTGTCACAACACATTTAGCCTTCCTGAAAGCCAGAGAGTCTTCCTCTCACCCCTGCATGCCACGAACTCCAGCCATCCTGAGTAATGTGGAGCCTTTTTCCCTGACACTCACAAAGCCTTTCTCAGAAAGGGTTCTAGGTAGTGTTCTGGACACAACGCTCATGTAATTTTGACTTAGGGTGTGCGATGACCCCAGGGCCTGCGTTGTAGGCAGTTTTTTTCCCTATAATTCCTATAATGTAGACTTTTTAAAAAATCTTTAAAAATATCAATAGAAAATTTTGAATCCTGAGTCTGTGGTCATACTTCCCATGGTATTAAGAATAGGTAAGCTTGTAATAAATAAAACTTGACATGTCAAGTTTTATTATTATGATGAGATATCCAAGTGGAGATGTCTTGTTTGAAAGTGGAGCTATAGAACTAGATTAGATTTTAAATCTATAACAGTAAAGGTTGATTCTAAAATGTCATATTGACTGAGAAATAGCTCAGAATTTCTGATTGTTGTTAAAAGTAAATTAGATTCTTATTTACCTCAGGACATTTAAGTGTTGTTTATTTTTAAACAGGGTTAATGGAATGTATTTGCATCATTGCCATTGTAGCTAAAAGAAAAAAAAATTAAGAAAGGAACAGCATGTGAACACTTGAACTTTGTTCTTATTATGTACCATAAGGTATTACAAATTTTATCCAATGTGTTTTCTTATAGAGATGAAATTATTTTCTGTTCCTTTTTTTCTTGCTAGATACAGGAGCAGTATTTTTATTTGAAGTTCTGAGATACATGAAATGGAATAAATATTGCTTGTTCTCAAAAAGATTCTTTACTGGTATATTAAAAGAGGCAATGCTACACAATTTTATTGAAGCAGAAAGAGATACTTATAAAACCTCCTAAAAAATGTATCTGGACAAAAGATGTTTCATTTGAAAAACATTAAAGATGTCATTATTTTTATTTTTTAAAGAATGCGACTTCTTGAGTATATTCAATTTTGAAGTGTAAAATAACAAAGTGACATATTATTTTTATTTTTATAATTATCTATGTTGTTTGATTCCATGTTAGTCTATAGACAGCTTGAGGGAATGAATTGAACCATGTCTCATCTTTCTGATATTATAAATTTCTGTCTTTACCATGCTGGAAGTGACATATAAATTTCTTTTCCTACATGCTTTAAAAATATAAAAAGTTCAAAATATTTCAGTTTTTACTTTGTATCCTTACCCAGGGCAAGTATGTGTTGAGGGGCATATATATAAACTTTATTTTTTAATTAATTAAAATTTTCTGGAGCAATACATTTTGACACATGTAAATATTGAATACTTTAACACTGGCATTTAGTTGCTCTTCCTGGATCATAGATCTGAATATATCTACATTTCTTCTGTATTCAACATTTTTCCTAAGCCTTTTTCTTAAGCAATGCAAGTTTTAAAACAGACTAAGCAACACAAATTATGGAATGCAATAAATTTTACTTTTATATCTGATTTACTGTAAGGAAAATTGAGACAAAGATAATTCTCACATTATCTGGTATTTAATTGCTTAGAACTTATCTGAAATTGTAAAATGCATAAAATTTTTAGAATAGAAACTTTGATTTGAAATTTCTTCTAATAAAAATGATTCCTTTTTGTGAATTATTTGGTATGTAGCAAATAAGCATACTATACGAATAAAATGAAGTAGAAAATTATTTGGTTTTCCTTTGATATAAAAGAAATATAAATCAATATATTTTATAATGTCAGTAAGTACTTATACTTATCTAAGATATTTCAAGGTAAAAATAATAGTATCTACACATTTTAGATAACAAGAATTGCTGTACGATTATTTTGTATGTTAATTACATAAAAAATGATTTGTAATTGAAATGAAAAATAGTGTTTGGAGAAACCTCAGAAAGCTTTCCCCTGTTCTACAAGGCCCTAAGTAATCTGGTTCCAACCTACCTCTAACATCTTGCCTTATATAACTGTCACATTAACTCACCCTACCCTAAACTTACTCACTTTTCTTTATTTTCTTTCAATATGGCAGGGTCATTCTCATCATCAGGCCCAAATTATTACACGTGATATAGCAGATGACTTTATACTCTGTCTCTTAATCTAATGTTAATGCTAGACTAAAAGAAATTATAAAGATCATCTTACAGTTTTTAAATTATTTGTATATGTTGACATACACACATATATACAAATATACATAAACATTTTAGATTTAATAACTCCAGATTCTCGTACAACATTTTGTAATAAAACTAAATTATTAACTACCTTGTTTCTTCTTCATTAAAAAAATGTTATTAAGAAATTTACAGATAAATTATTCGACAAGTAGGAAAATAGTATTATATACCTAACATACTTATTTACTGCTTGATCTCCCCAAAATAGTTTGTTAACATAAATATTTTAACTTTATATTTATATAATCAGCTGAACCAAATTTGATAATTAAGTTTAGATATTATTAAACCAATGAAAATAACATTTTCTAGGTTTCATGTTACAAGGCCATTGAAAAATTTATTAGTACTAGCATGTTAGTAATAAGATATTCTCAATTATAGTTATTAAACCAGTAAGAATTTTATTCATAAAAAACAAAATTCTAGTCTTAAAAATGAAGCAAAGCATAAGAAAAAAAGTTCTTAAATTATTTTTTAATATTAATAACTATGATAGAAAACTGTGATAATGACAGTGCAATAAAGACCCATAATTTATAAGAATAAATTTTAAAATATCAATATATTTAAGTAAACTTTTCTGAGCAGTATAGTAATAGATTAACAACATATTCCAAGAAAAAAGTATTTTAAAAATTTAAGACTGGTTCAGTAATAGAAAATATCATAATTAATTCATTTATTCAGCATTTATATGTATATATATTTTTTTTATGCTAGGCAATCTTTGGTTAACCTCACAGATTGCAAGGATCTTCTCAGCTTACAATCCGTTATTTTTATCATTTTTTTTACTTTTTCAGAACCTGGTCTTCCTAGGTGGTCTCCCATCCAAGTGCTAACCAGGCCCGACCCTGGCTTCCGAGATCGTACGGGATTGGGCTTGTTCAGGGTAGCATGGCCATAGACTATTCAGATATTTTTATTGAACACCTATTATGCACCAAGCACAATTAAATGGCCTTCGGATATAACAATTATAAACTTACATGCCCTAATGAGACTTAAATTTTGAATAAAGAGAAAGAAAATAATACAAAGCACAATAATTAATATAAAATAAGTTAGAAGATGATAAGTGCTTTCAAAAGACAGCAAAGATAAGAAGGATTAGAATTATTCACATTACTAGATTTTATGAGAATAAAAAATATAAATACGATAGTTCCAATTTTAGAAAACACGATAGATACTGAAAAGAATTTGCAAAATGATATATCTGTTTTAAATACAAAGGCACTAGAAAAATAGAAGTAAAGGATAATTCTGTATCATAAAAATATTTGCACCTCAAATTAATAGTCAATAAATTATTTTAGATGAATGTGTATTATTTTTAATCTTCTTGTTCTATTTTTTATCTTAACAATTTATAATATTCTTTTTTCTCCTTTGTGATAACCTTGGGTTAAACTCCAGCTCTTTTTTAGCTGGCATATTTTTCCTCCCTAATTTTTAATCTTATATCTATTAATTCAGTAAATATTTATTGAGAGCCTACCAAATGCCAGGCATAATTTTCTGTTTAAGATATGTCAGCAAATAAAACAGACACAAGCAATAATTGTCACTAACAATTGAATCATAAAATGTTGGGAAATGATAAGTGCTATAGAAAAATAAAGGATCACAGAGTATTTGAATTGCCATTTTTAAATGGGTTTGTCAAGGTAAGCTCATTGAAAAGGTAAATTTTTAGCAAAGACTTGAAGTGAGTAAAGAAATTTTCCATGAAGATATGGAGTAAAATTGTACCAGACACGGGAATTTACTGGTACTAAAGTATAAAGGAAGAGGATGCGTAATATGTTTGAGGAAAAGCAAAGAGGAACATGTGATTGCAGCAGAGGGTGTGAGGGACAGACTACTAGAGTGTGAACTCAGAGAAATAATGGGCAGGTTTTCTGCACAGTTCTCTTTGTATTATTGTATAGATTTTGGGTTATATCTTGAGTAAGATGCAGAACCATCAGATGGCTTAAAAGGAAGGGAAAAAAAAGTATTATATGTTAAAAGGATCACTGTTCTTTTATCTACATACTGGAGAGGGCAATGTTGGAGCTGGAGAAATAGAACGTTATTGTAAAAATCTACCAAAGAGATAATGAGGGGAAAGCACTAAGCTATTAATTATGAATCTGTAACAAATAATATAATTCTAGATATATTGTGAAAGTGGATAAATAGAATTCCCTGGAATATTATATTTGGTGTGTTAGAGGAAAATGATGAGCTATTAAGCTTAAGCAATTAGATTATAAGTTTTCATTAGCTCAGAGGGGTAGATTATCTATGAAATGTGTTTAAGAGGAGAAAAAATGTTCAGTTTAAATATGAATGTTGATATTTATTAAAACTCCAAATGAAGATGTCGAGGAGAGAGTTGCATATACAACTAGATTTAGGGAAATAAATCTGAGCTATAAATGTAAATTTGTGAGTCACTAGAATTTGTGTAGTTTTTAAAAATATCACAAAGGAAATTAGTACAGTTAAAGCAGAAAAGACCAACTAGTGAATCACGGGAAACTTCAATATTAAGGGCTTTAAGAGAAAAAGACAAGAAAATTTCACTGAGAGGGAATGGTGAATGAGAAGGAACTCAACCAGGTGACTATAGTACTTTAGAAATCAAGTGTGGGAAGGAACAAGTGATAAACTGTGTCAAATATTTCAAATAATATAGTACTTTAAATTAACCATGCTATATTGATTTAGCAATTATGGAGTTATTGATGACCTTGGCATGAACAATAGAATAGTGTAAGCAAAAACATGATTTGAATGAATTTACAAGAATACAGAAAGTAGAGACAAAGACAATGAGTAAAGATATTTCTTTTAAAGAATTTTGTTGTAGATGGGTGCAAAGTGAGATACGACCTGGTAGAAAAGGGAAGAAATAATGTCCTATTATTTTTTAATATAATTTTGGACAGAAAACAGCATGTTTCTATGTGAAAGGAATGATAAAGAGGAAAAATTAACAAAGCAAGAAAGGGGAAAATTTGTGGCATCATTTCCTCAAGTAACTGAGTGGGATGAGTTATAGTACAGTATATAAGTGGAGATATTGGCTTCATATAGAGCACAGATGGTTCATTACAGTACCAGGTGGAAGGTAGGTAGTATAGATACAGATGGTGGAGGGATGAGAAATGGAGTTGTAGGAACTTGTGGAATTTGCTTCTGATTGCTTAATTTTTCTCAGTGAAATAGGAAAATTTCATCAGCTGAGATTAAGCATGGGGAAAGATGTATTGTTGGTTTCAGGTAAAAAGTAAAATAGATATCTAGGAAAATGTTGGTCTAGGTGGTTAGAAAAATACAATGTAATTGCTGTGCAGCATTTAGAGATCATTAATGATCATGGTCATGATTAAAAAATGGAGCTTTTTTAAAAAAATTCTATAGACACATTCAGTCACATGGATATGGATGTGGAGTAGCCTAAATTATACTCAGGGTTGCTATTTTAATAAATGAGGATGATGATGCGGAAGTAATTCTGAGAGTAGGAAAACTGAAGAAAATTGCAAGGAAGTGATGATTATGATGATTGTGGAATTTAAGCTGGGTAAGCAGAGAAGGGTCAAGATGGTGAAAGTATAATTAGATTAAAAGTGTGAGCAAAAAATTGCAGATTTTAGGTAGTAGAGGGGCTGAGAAGGATATATATTTATATATGGATTTGTGGTCATGAGTGAGATGAGCCAAATGAAATTTATGGAAGGATTGCAGTTACTGGAAAATAAATATTGTAGGGTATGACCATGGAATGTGTGGTAAAAACTGGATAATGGATAAGAACATTGAAGTAGACTTACGGAAATGAGAGGCCAGAATATTGAGAGAATTATGTGTAAGTTAAAGAATTAAGATAAGAGTCACATAAGAAAGGTTAGAGTGATCTAGAACTGAAGTCAATGAGAAATTAAGGAAAGTGCCTCACTAGTAATTTTTAGCCACAATGAGGGCAGACTACCCCAAAATTTGTAGGCAATATAGTCTTTCAGATAATGTACAACTGGATCATGGTCATTGAAAACTACTTCATGCCTCCCTCCAATTCCCATGTTGAAAGTTTAGATAAACTACTGCTTAATGTTGTTGTTTAAGCATCCATTTTGTGTCCCTAGCCACTCCCTCAAGTGCATGCTGGAGAACAGTAGTCCCCAACCATTTAAGCACCAGGGACCAGTGCTCCTATGAGAATCTAACGCCTGATGATCTGAGATAGACCTGAGGTCTTGCAGCTGGCACTAAGGAGCAAGAGCAAATACAGATGAAGCTTCGCTCACGCATCTGCCCACTGTTCACCTCCTGCTATGCAGCTAGCTCCTAACAGGCCACAGACCCGCATATCTGAGGCCATGGATTGAATAACAACCAGGGGAGCCAAGAGTCAGTGTAAGTTCCTGATATGATTTCTTCAGTGCCCGGTGATAAACAGCCTCTCCTGCTTCTGGGCTCCTTCTCCTCCGGCGCTCCTTAGATAAGACCCCCACGGAGGTTACCTAAACTTCTCTTTTTTTTTTTTTTGGTTTGAAGTGACCAATCTAGCTTTAACTTGGGGACCCAGGAACACTTTACACACAAACACTAATAAAAGCGCATGCTGCTTGCACTCTACTTCCACCTCGCCTTGACTTCTCAGTGTGGCCCCTTCAGGTTTGTTGTGTATCTCTTCTAGGAATAATAAGCTTCTATATTTCACTTTATTTAGGACTTTTGTTGAACTCGATCTCACCATCCAACACTCTAACTTAGGCTCTACTTAAATGCTAATTAACAAAAATCGCAACATTCCATTATCTTAATATTTTCTAAATTTCAGTTTTAGGTTTTCATGAATTTGCTTGTATGTTCCTTTGCCATTTTAACTAACATTTCATTCTGTATTTTTCTTTTTTTCTTTCTACTTTTTTTTTT
>NW_011888818.1:4044348-4050754 GCF_000151845.1 Pteropus vampyrus
TGTTTTGAGACAACTCCGAAGGATCATCTCAGCTCTAGAATAACTGACAAGCAGAGTTAATGCTTCCGTTGCTAAGAAACCATAGGTAAATGTTTTCTTTACCCATCTGCTACTTTCATTCCTTGAAGACATTATTCCTGACAATACCTTGTACATCTCTGTCTAAGAGGCTGTTTTCTGGTGAACTCAAACTATAATTTGTATCAAAAGTATTCCTAGAGGCAATCAGTAAAAAATGTTTTTTAAAAAAGGATAACAAATATGAAAAGAGAGAAAGAAAATAAAATCATATAAAATGCTCAAATTAAACCAGAAAAGGAAGAAAAGGAAAAGAAAAATAAATAAATAGACAGAAAAATATAAAAATAAAACTCTTAGAAATTTGGTAGATATTAAAAAAACATTTTCATAATCACTTTAAATGTGAATGATTTTACTACACCAATTTAAAGAAAACAGATTGTCAGAGTGGATAAAAATACAAATTATATTGGCTACAAAAAACAGCTACTTTAAATATGACACAGATAGAGTAAAAATAAGGAAATTAAGAAAAGTATATCATGCTAACACTAAGCAAAAGAAAGCTGGACTAGCTATTTTACTTGCAGACAAAGCAGACTTCAAGATGAGGAAAATTTTTAGGGGTTAACAGGGTATTACATAATTATGAAGGGATTTATATTGTAAAAATACATAATAATCATTAAAAACTATGGGATAAAAAACAGAAAATCAAAATACATGAAGCCAAAACTGATAGAACTTTACTAACTATAGAAATCCATTATTATAGTTGGAGAACTCAAAATCCTTTCAACAAACAATAGGTGCTGTAGGCAATAAATCAATAGAGATACTTTATCCAATTGACATAAAATATTTAATCTAACAACAGCATAACACACATTGTTCTCAAGTTCATAGGAAATGTTTCCCATTATAGATTAGATCATATTCTGGACCACCAAACACACCTTAACAAATTTAAAAAAATAAAAATAATATAAAATATATTCCAAGATCATAATGGGATTAAGCTAGAAATCAGTAACAGAAATAAGGTTGCAAAATAAAAAAATATATATGTAGAGATTAAATGACATCTTTCTAAGTAACAAATACATCAAAAATCAAGCCTGGAAAAAAATTAAAATATTTTGAACTAAATGAAAAATTTCACTTTATTAAAATGTCCCATGAAAGATATTGTTAAAAGAATTTAAAAAATAAGCCACAGACTGGGAGAAAATATTTTCAAAACACATATGTAATAAAAGACTTGTATCCAAATTATACAAGGAATGAGTAAAACTCAATAATAAGAAAAAAATCAATTAAAAATAGGCAAAAGATCTGAAGAGATATCTCATCAAGGAAGATATGAAGATGACAGACAAGCATATGAAAAGGTGTTCAACATAACTTGTCACTAGGTAATTGCAAATTAAACAACAATGAGAATTAGAATTGCCAATTAGAATTGCAAAAATTAAAACAAAATATGACGATATTAAATGATGACAAGAATACAGAGCAACAGGAGCTCTCACTTACTACTGGTGGGAATGCAAAGTAAAATATAGTTTTTTACTGTCCCATCCAGCAATTCCACACCTAGGTATTAACTCAATTAATATGAAACCTTATATATAAAAAATACCTACATGTAAGGATTTATAAAAGCTTTATACATAATCTCCAATACCTGGAAGCAACCAGGATATTCATGAATAGGCGAATAAATTAAAAAAAAAAAAAAAACAACACCAAAAACCCTGTGTTCATGCAATTGAATATTATTTAATGATAAAAAAAAAAAAAAAAAAACACCAAAAACCCTGTGTTCATGCAATTGAATATTATTTAATGATTAAAAGAAATGATCTACCAAACCCTAAAAGACAGAAAAACCTTAAATGTATGTTGCTAAGTGATAGAAGCCAGTCTGACAAGAATACATACTATGTGATCCTCTTTTGGATATGCTGGATGAGGTACAACTATAAAAAGTGTAAAAAGATTAGTTGCCAGAATTGTAGAGGAGAAGAATGAGTAAGTGAAGTCAGATGATATTTAGTGCAGTGAAACTACCTGCATGCAATTCTAGTGATGGATACATGACATTATGGATTTGTCAAATCCAGAGAAATTTACAGCATATATAAGTGAACCTTAATATATAAAAGTTTTAAAATATTCCTTAGGAGATTGGGAGATTCCAGGAAGAAATGTAGATAATTTCAAAAGACTCTTACTGTTTTACAAATATATGGGACAATCTCACTGAAGGGCATGGAGGAAAGGGTGCTAACCTAAGCAACTTTGGAAATAAGTGAAATTCTTTAAAGACTTAAGGCACGAGAAACTACAAATAAGCAATATACTCTAGTTAAAATGTTTATTACTCATAGAGTACAAGTTAATAATTCTGATATTGCTGTATATTAACACTGGAATGAAACAATTAAGAAAATATATGGCAGGTTTGTCATCATTGTAGGTGAGAATTTGCAGATAAACAAGGAGAAGGAGTTAAATAATCCATAAAATAATGAATTATAATTGTAGGTGTCATTATGAACTCATGTTTAGTTTATTACAGATATAAAAATATTACAGATAAAAATGTTTATAAGTAGAGGTATATACAGTGTTTAGTGTACTCACGTGTATTTCTTTATGCTATCAGCTTAGGGAGTCTAAAAGAAATGGCAACCCAGTAGCAAGAGATCACTTAGCACTTAGATCTAGGTTTCTAATATCATTTTTTAATAAATAGAACTAGAGCACATTGGAGAAATGTCTGATTATTAGACTATGGTGGGAGATATACAAGATACTCTTGGAGCTTCTTGTAGAGCCAAAAAGTGAAGTGCCGACAAAAGATAAAAATAAGAGTGTATCACAGAAAGCAACTTGAGAAAATTGTTAATGGTCAAAGCTGAAAAAATGTGAGCAAAAAATAATATTCTATAAATTATATCCCAAAGTATAAAATGAATATTCATGTGTCCACACGAATGTAAATAAATGATTGAGTAGATTAATAAATGGGAGAAAACAAAAATCTTCCCTAGAGAAGAATTCCAAATGATTTATCTAGATAGTCCTAAAGAAGGTAGCATAACTCTCTGCTCAGAAAGAGAAAGATTGCTGTTATTTTATTCAGCATTTTCAAGTGTCCTGTTGTTGGAAAAGTTTTTAGAATATATAGTCTATTTTTTTTTTTGAGGTCTGTAAATTCCACCGTCATCTAGATTTTAGTATTGTGAATGAGAAATTGGTTCCTATGCTGATTTTCTTCTTTTAAACATAAATTTTTCTTTCTGTATAGATTATATGTTTTTCTCTTTATTGTATGAGTTCATAAATTCTACCATGATACAAATAATTTTTTATGTTAGTGTACCTGACAAACTTTTGAATTTGAAAATCTTTGTCATGTTGAGAGTTTTATTCTCTTATTTATTTTTCTTTTATTTATCATTTTTTCTAATCAATCACTTCAAGAACTACTCTTCTTAAATATTATTTTTATTTCTTCTTTTCTATTAACCAAACTATTTTCTTCAGTCATGGCTCACTTATAACTTTCATATCTTCTAAATCGATCCTCCTTTTTAAAATATTTGTTCTTTATTGTAAGAGATACCCTCTAGTTAACCACTATGTTGATTTTTTGCATTTTCCTTCTATTATCTCATTGCCTCTGTTTGTGAAATTTACATGGCATCTTCCAGAAGATAATTTTCTGAGACATATTCCTCTTCTGAATCTTCACAGAAGAGTTTTTCTTTCTGGTTCTATGGTGTTTATTCCCACACGGTTCTAACTTGTTATGTTTATTATTGTAATTATTTAGATTAATCTCTCATTGCTATCTTGGTCTCACATTGCAAAGCAGTAAGTTGATGATTACAACCCTCAGGTCAATTTCCAGTTTTTAAATTGCTATTTTTCCTATTGATCCTCTATCCTCCAGAAAGGGAAACTTCTTTCATCTCCACTTCTCTCTTTTTCTTTTCTGTTGTTCTTATTTTTGTATTAATACAAAATTTTTTTTTCAATCATCAAAACCATATACCTTACTATGTTTGCTTCTCCCCAAAAAACATACAAAATAGTACTTTGGGGTCCTTTATATCAGTAGGTTTGAGGGCAGCATTATTTCTAAAAGCAAGAGACCATATTATAGGTGAGATAAAAGGAATTGGACATTGGACAAATGGAAGAAAACCAAATTCTTGCTCCTATGACAGAGATACAGAAGTTCAGTTTCCTGGATAGTGTTCTAACAGGCTCCCTGGAATCTTCCATATGTGTGCAGGCAGCATGGGAGATATAAGTAACCCTTCTTATTTTCGTAAGTGATCTGTTTTATGAAATGATAACAATAGGTTTTTATTAATTAGCATATTGTGAATATGAAATTTCAAGATCTTGCTTTTAAATTTATCATTTAGTTGATGAGCTGTTGAATTTGGTGAGTGTTAGGAAGGTTATTTAATACCTTCGCAGTGTTTTCAATGGAATTTAGGAGTGACTACACCACGGAAACTGTTCAGATTCTCCTTTTAGAGAAGTCAGGATTGCATATTTTTGTGCAGATATACCTATACTACCCAGTTGCTTCTTCTGGGGATTAGAATCTATAGATCTGTTTTTATTTCAACTTGTAACTTTTAAATATCTTTTCTATTATAACAGTATTTTAATTTTTAGTGGCCCATGCTTTAAAAGCTCATACATTTCTCATATCCAGAAGCCAAACTTATTGTCTTTGACAAATATTAATAATATAAAAGGACTAAATACATTTTAGTGAGGTATTTAGATATTAGAGATGTTTGATAATTTCACAGAAATTACGGTCAGAAAGTATTAAATGTTAAAGGTAAAAATAATATATTTTTATGTTTTGCTTCTTTAAAATTTTTATTTTATAAAGTAAAAAGAAACTATCTAAAATTAATGCCACAGTGCTCATTTGCAAAACAAGATTTGTTTGGTTGGTTATGTTCAAGAGTATAGGTTTTAAAAATAGCAGAAAAGGGAGAGTAAAAATATAGACGGTAGAAAGAAAAAGCATTATGTTTCTTAGCTAGGTTGCTGTTAGCCTCATTTACAATTCAATTTTAATTTGTACCAAACACATTTCCGGCTTCCATGAAAATTTTGATTTCCGAATTAAGCCTTTCTTAACAGTAGACCACAATGACAGCACATGTTTATGTAGGTGTGTATGTATTCAAAACAAAACAACAAAAAACAAAGCATTGGTGCTGTCCTAAGGATGTGAGAGGGTTGCCTGGCATCTATTGCTATTCTGTTATCATTTCTACTGCTTAACAGTCTGAGACTCACAGTTTATGCCAGCAGATTCTGTTTAACTGGCAGACACAGACATAAAAATTAAAAATAAGAGAATGTAAAAAGTTTTGTATTTGCAGAGGACTTAAGACCTAGTGAGACTGAGAAAGTGTTTTGGTTTTAACTTACTAGCAAATTCAACAAATAAATAAATGTGACATACATCACACACACACATAGAAACACACACATATACATACATCCATATTTGTTTCTTAAGGAGATTTTGAATGAAAGTTTAAATTTTCAAATAATGTTACTTCTAATTATAGTTGTTCCTCATTCCTAATCTATTACATTTAATTGATTTCAAAAGATTCTTAAAGTCATAATATTATAAAATCGAATATTATAAAATTGAAAAATTAAGTATTTTGAATACTTCAAGATAATTTGTTCCAGATTCCACAATATTTTGAATTATTGCATACCGAATATAACCTGTATCATGGTTATAGGTAATAAATGTTCTGATGGCAATCTTGCTGTTGTCATTGGCCATCTGACCAATGAGCTCAGCAAATGCATTTGATGTTGACTGTGTTCCAATTATCCATGGCTTCATAACAAACTATCCTCAAAACTCTGTGGCCTAATACAACAACCATTTTATTATATCTTATTGTTTTGTGGTGTAATAATGGAAAAAGTTCTGCAAGGGGATCTTTTTACTTCAACATTGCATTGAAAGGTGTCTGTGAGTGGTATTTAGCTTGTGGTCTAGACGGTCCAAGATGGCTTTAATCACATGTTCGGAACTTTAGCAGAGATGGCTTGAAGACCTTGGCACAGCCGAGCCATTTGTTTCTTGCATATAGTCTCAAGGCCTCTCATATAGTCTATAGAACAGGGTAACTAGACTTCCTGCATATTATCTGAGGGCTCTAAGAACAAGTGTTCCCAGAAACTGAGGTAGGCTCTGTACGCACTTTTATGACTCAGTCTTGGAAGTCTCAAAGTAACATGCCTGCCATATTATACTGGTCAAGCAAGTCTCTAAGGTCAACCCAGGTTTAAGGCAAGGAGAATTAGA
>NW_011888818.1:4050804-4052315 GCF_000151845.1 Pteropus vampyrus
GACATACATCACACACACACATAGAAACACACACATATACATACATCCATATTTGTTTCTTAAGGAGATTTTGAATGAAAGTTTAAATTTTCAAATAATGTTACTTCTAATTATAGTTGTTCCTCATTCCTAATCTATTACATTTAATTGATTTCAAAAGATTCTTAAAGTCATAATATTATAAAATCGAATATTATAAAATTGAAAAATTAAGTATTTTGAATACTTCAAGATAATTTGTTCCAGATTCCACAATATTTTGAATTATTGCATACCGAATATAACCTGTATCATGGTTATAGGTAATAAATCTTCTGATGGCAATCTTGCTGTTGTCATTGGCCATCTGACCAATGAGCTCAGCAAATGCATTTGATGTTGACTGTGTTCCAATTATCCGTGGCTTCATAACAAACTATCCTCAAAACTCTGTGGCCTAATACAACAACCATATTATTATATCTTATTGTTTTGTGGTGTAATAATGGAAAAAGTTCTGCAAGGGGATCTTTTTACTTCAACATTGCATTGAAAGGTGTCAGTGAGTGGTATTTAGCTTGTGGTCTAGATGGTCCAAGATGGCTTTAATCACATGTTCGGAACTTTAGCAGAGATGGCTTGAAGACCTTGGCACAGCCGAGCCATTTGTTTCTTTCATATAGTCTCAAAGCCTCTCATATAGTCTATAGAACAGGGTAATTAGACTTCCTGCATATTATCTGAGGGCTCTAAGAACAAGTGTTCCCAGAAACTGAGGTAGGCTCTGTACGCACTTTTATGACTCAGTCTTGGAAGTCTCAAAGTAACATGCCTGCCATATTACACTGGTCAAGCAAGTCTCTAAGGTCAACCCAGGTTTAAGGCAAGGAGAATTAGACCTCACCTCTCAGTGGGAAAGAACTAATGAATTTGAGGCCATCTTTAACATGGCTGTGTTTGATCTCTTACATTTAGCTTCTCTCTAAGGCATCCTAGAGAAGTGAACAAATAGTTTTTTTTTTTATTTCTAACATCCAAGAACTTAAAAAAAATTCATTGATATTTTCTGGAAAATAAAGTCCTAGTGGCACTTCTAGGAATCAAAGAGATGCATAAGGTTAAATACATAACCTTTTCTCTGAGGGTGAGAACATTATTAGGCAAAGTCAAGGGGATTCTAAATTATGAGACAGAAGAAACTAGAAGTGAAGAGAAATGCAGTTGTCATGGTGAATCTGAAAGGGAAGATAAAAAAAAAAAGAATGAAGAGGTAAATTAGAATGTCATGAGATTAAACTCAGCAGTAGCAGAAAATTAGATCCAAACCTACTCATCTGCTGCTTGGAAACTGTAGTGAATTCATTTGTTTAAGTAGGAATTGCTTTTCTAAGCAAGATCTGCAGTGGTAACAGTTGGTTATAGTTGGGTTGTGTATTTCATCTATTTGTTAATAATAATGTAAATTTTATATGATTTTACTTAAAATTTTAATACAAGCTTAAATCTCACTTAAAGGCTTAGTGTATTTGAGT
>NW_011888818.1:4053239-4065205 GCF_000151845.1 Pteropus vampyrus
AGGACAAACTGTCTGCTGAATAGCATAAAGCTAGGCTACAGATATATCAGTCATCAAGTCGGGCACATTTTAGTCAAGGATGGATAGGACCTTATGAGCTCACCTCTGATAGTTATTTTAAGAGTCTGCATTTAGCTGTCAATGTAATAGATTCTAGTATAAGTTTTTCCACTTATTTAGATAAATGGAAGTTTGTGTAGTTCCAGCTAGGAGAGCAGAAATAGAGTAGAGAAAGATTCTTCTTCCTAACATTCCAGAATTAACTTTCAAAGTGGTTTGCCAGGGACACTAATTGAAGTTGAAACCCAGCAGCTCGCACAGATCCACTCAAATGTACAGATCCCCTTCAATACATGTTAGTCTAGGTCAGGTTAAAAAAAAAAAAAAAAATCCCATTTCAATTAATGTTGATTTTCAATTCAACAAATGGAATAAATAAACCAGTAAGTAAAAATCTTATGAGATCAATAAAAAAAAAAAAAAGATTCCATATTAACAATAGTAGTTCCTACCTTTCTGGAGATGAAAGGACAAGAAGAAAGGGTATTTATTACCAGAACTTAAAAAGAGTTGAAAAAATGGTGGGAGCTTCCAACAGGAGCTGTGTCCATGGAAGGAAAGTCTGTTTATGGGGGATTCAAACTGCAGTGAAAATGTAGACAATGCCAGAGACTCAGCTCAAAACGGACAAGAGTGAGGGTATAAAATACCCATCATTCAGTTTCTTGACAGTTCTCATTTCTTGAATCTAATGTAAAAGAATACACAAAGGTACAAGTAAATGAAGTTTACAGGGATATGGGGCAGAATGGAGGAAGTACGGAAAATGCACATGAACAAATAAGCACACAAAAGAGTCGATTATTATGTATTATCTAAGAATGGTGCCTTGTATAATAAGTATCCACTGGCTACAATTTGTTTTATGTGCAAGGATTTTTTAAAGTAATGTTTTGAGTAATTTATCAATTTTGCTTGGTTAAAGTACATTTCATATGTCATATAAGCAGAGAGAATATTTTTTGCTCAATCTCAGAGTCCCTGCATTTTTGGGAGATAACTATATAGCTAGAGTCTGATTTGGCCAAAAGACCTCGCCCCACCCGAGTTGCAGGTTCAACTAAGCTGCTTCCAGTGGCTTTTCCATACAAATGGCCTTTCTTGGCTCATGCTGTTAACATCCCTAAAATTTCTAAAGGATCACAAAACCTAAACAAGCAGTATCTGGCCTTGGCGTGCCCTGTACCTTTTGCTGAGCAGCCCCAAGCCCAGCACTAATGGCAGCCTGCCTCAGTGGGCGGTTTGGCCTCTTGAGGCACTTCTGAACATAGCACAGGTGGCAGCCATCTGCAGATTGCTTAGTGGCTCATGTCAGGTCGCTTCTGGCAGGATACAGGCTTTTGCTGAACTTGGCCTGCAGTGGGGTTCCTCTCAGGAAGTACCTGCTAGCACGTCTGGTGTCCAGCTTCAGACAGAACGAAGCCAGATCACCACCTGGGGTCACATCCAAGGATGACACACCCAACGGGCAGACTGGGCAGGCAGCAGAGCCCTGCAAAAGCAAGTTCTATTCTGTAGGGTCAGCCCATGCACAACAGCTTCTCCATTGTAGTCATAGGCTAGTCCTCTCAGTCAATTAATCCCTCCCTTGGTGCAAACAGCAACCAAGGCTCAACTACAACAGACACACATAATTCATAAAAGGGACACACCTAGAGCACCTGGTTCAGGTGACAAGGGACAAGGTACCACTGGGTCCTGCAGGACACCTACATGTAAGGCCATTCACTCTACTAAGACTGGGAGATGGAGCAACTCTACCAAACATGGGAAGGCAGTCAAAATGGGGAGAGAAAGAAACATGGCACAAATGAAAGAACAGAACAAAGCTCCAGAAAAATAAATAAATAAATAAACAGAATGGAGACAAGCAATCTTCCAGGTGCAGAGTTCAAAACACTTGTTATTAGGATGCTCACTGAACTTAGAGGAAGAGTAGAGGAACTCAGTGAGAACTTGAACAAAGAGATAGAAAACATAAGAAAAAAAGTCAGAAATGAAGTATACAATAATTGAAATAAAGAACACCTTAGGAGGAATCGACAGTAGATGAAGCAAAGCAGAGGATTAAATCAGCAATTTAGAAGATTAGGTAGCAGAATATATCCAATCAGAACAGCAACAAGAAACCCAAAATACTACTTCGAAAAGATTTGTGAATTTATATGTTCATTGCAGTATTATTTTAAATAGTCAAGATATGGAAGCAACCTGGGTGTCCATCAATGGATAAATGGATAAAGAAGAGCTAGTATGCATATACAATGGAATATTACTCAGCCGTAAAAAAGAATGAAATCTTGCCATTTGCAACAACATGAGTGGAACTAGACGGTATTGTGCTGAGTGCAATAAGTCAGACAAAGACAAATGCCATATGATTTAACTTATATGTGGAATCTAAAGAACAGAACAAACAAACAAACAACATAAACAAACTTATAGATACAGAGAAGAATATTTTGACGGTTGCCAGATGAGAAGGGGTTTTGAGGATGATGAAAAAGGGGGAAGGATTAACCAGTAAAAATTAGTAGTTATAAAACAGTTATGGGGATGTAGAATATAGCATAAGGAATGTAGTCAATAATATTGTAATAACTATGTACGGTGTCATATGGATACTAGATTTATCGGTTTCATTACTTTGTAAGTTATATAAAGGTATAATCACTATATTATACACCTAAAACTGATATAATACATGCCAATTGTAATAGAAAAATAAAAATAATATTTAAAAAACACAAAATCAAACAAACAAACAAAAAAACGCTTGCCCTTGCTTTACAGACAACCAATGTATTCATTTCCTTAGTGACCTAGGTCTAAATTCCAAAGGAAAAAAAAAATCTGATTTAGTCAACTAGTTATAATTTAGAAACTTAATCAGCAGTTCATCAATAGATGATTGGTAGTTCTAGGATAAGAGACCAAGAAGTCATAGCCTCTGGTTCATCTTGAATTATTTTCCTCAAAAATTACGCCAATATCAATGAGAGAATTAAAAAAAAATAGTGCAGAATAGGATTAGGATGTAATGAGCTACCAAAAAAGGAGAAGACTATTCACAGATAAAAATCTGGGAGACTAATACCAAAGCAGAACCATAACATAAGAGTGTTGGGGATTTTGGAAAGGAAGGGGCTGACAAGAGAAGGGACATGTAAATTAAATTGGAAGAACATATTTGAAGTTGTGTCAATACCTCTGATTAGAGAAGAAGCAATTCTGTTCTCACATCAAGAAGAGATAAAGGAAAGTGAAGTGAAAGGAAGACTCTACCCCCTATTGTTTATTGCTTGTTTTCTCTCTCTGTAAGACTATGTCTTAGAATACATTTTCTTCTTCACCCTGTTTATATAATATTTAAAAGTAGCAAAACATATTTTTAGTACATTGTAGTATATCAACATTTATTCCTATGTATTCTGTGCGAGTGATATTTCATTTCTTTCTTCAAATAAGAACATAGAAACTAACACTTTTTTTTCTTGCACATATAATCTTCATTTTTTTTCCTCCAGCCATGCTCTCCTTCCCCAGAAACTTGTGACATGCTCATGGAATCTTCATTCATCAGGGAAAGCTAGTTCTTTGTTTACCAGTGTTGTTCTCTGTGTATCTATGACTATACCATGATCCAGTTCTCTCTACAAAAATAACTATTGTTTTGTTTGGATCCAGTGGCTTTTAAATTATGTCATGTGAAACTGATAGTTGAAAAAAAAACAAAAAAACAAACAGTTTAGAAAAGCCATTGGAATGATGCAACCTTATAGTTAATTTTGGCCAGAAGAAAGAAGAAACTATGTTTTAAGCTATTCCAGGTTAAATTTTACTTTCTAGAAAAAGAAAAACATGATGGCAACCTCAAGCCAGTATAGATTCATAAAGTAAGGGCTTTATAACAGCAGACAGTTATCTGAAAATGGTGCTATCCAGTAGTAAGCAAGTTCTAATACAAAGAGTTTGGATTGAGATGAAAACCAACAAGAAACCACAAAACACAATTGGGTACTCAAAAATACGTTTTAAATGAAAGAAAAAAATGTGATACAATTCAGGTCTACTTATCACTCTAACTAAATCTGGATTAATCTTTCTAAACTAATCTCATTTTCTAAATTCTTACAACTATCTATCAGTTCAACTCAATATGCAGTACTACCCAACCCTGATAAATTTGTTTTGTCCAAACCCTTTTCCCCCTAGAGTCATTAAGTAAATGAGAGTTTGAGATCATATCTTTTAAGGAGAGAGGAAAATTGAAGATCACTATTTTAGATTGTCGTCTACAATGTAAAGTTTAATTAATTAATTAATTATTCTTGTTTACAGTTTTAGTTTTAGTTTTCAACATTGAAAATACCAAAATAACTAAGTAGCTTTATAAAAGATCATCATGAGGCATGTGTTTTGGAGAAAGATGGAATGTTGGCTGACATGACACATCAACTTTGAGCACCTAAGGATCCTTTTCTGTATGTAATATTTGAAAATAACCTCAAAGACCAATTCTAAATTTCTGATTGAGTTCTGAATTTTTTTCACATATGAAAAGGGAGCTAGATAAAGCAAATATGAAAAGAATCTGTGAATAAATGTTTTGGACCTTAGGAGATTTAGCATTAGAGTGAGTTAGTGAGATAACCCTTAGAAATTGTGTTCTGTTTGTGCAAACTGCTTTAACTGGGACATAAATGAGTTAGAGTAAATTCCAAAAGTGACCAGGAGAATAAAGATCCTCAGGATAGTGTCATATGCAGGATACTCCACAACTGGAGTGTTTATGCTCTGTGAAAAATAACTAAGATGGCACAGAAAAGACCTTTTCAAATATTTGAAAGCGGTCCTGTGGGGAAGTAAAAGCAGAGTTCTAGGGGACCCCAGAGATCAGATCAAGGATGAAAGAGTGAAACTTTCAGAGAGTAACATTTCTGCTCAATAAATGAAAGAACTGCACATCAATACAAACTATCAAAATTATGAATTTGGTGGATTCCTCAGGAAGACTATAAACGAATATTATATTTGGATATAAATGAAGCAACAGATAGAGAACTAACACTAAATAATTTGTATAATTTTTCATCTCGCTCTGATTTGATGAAATGATACAATTAAAAATGCAAAACTCATTTTTTTAAGATCAATTAAAAAGATGGGGTAGAAAATCTTACCAAAAAATATTGAGTGTCACATATCTTACATAAATTATGGTTGTATTCTATTAGTAGTTATGAAACCAATTTAATGAATCAAAAAGTATTGGCAAGTGAATAAAATAGAATAGATAAAATATTATAAAAGTAAAATTTCTTCTATAAAAAATAAGTGTTGCTTTGTAAAACTTTATTTTTTAGTGTGTATGTATGTGGGTGTGTACTTTGTCAGGACATTAAGTATATTTTCTGCTATGGACCATGTCCTAAAACTTTCAAAAAATATTGTCTTAGGCCATGTTTCAATATCTAATTTGTACCATTTTGATTGAATTGTATGATAAAGTAATAGGAAAATTATTGTAAATAAGTGTTAAAACGTTTGATTTTTTTCATCAATGAATTTATTTTAATTTATTTTATTTATTATTATCATTATTTTACAATATTAATCTTTCACAGTGTTTCTTCCTTGAAAGTAATTGCAATTTCTTTGTTTAAGATTTGATTGGGATCCTTGAATCAGAGGAGTATTTGGGGACTAATATTTCAAGAAAGTGTAGTTAGACCCCTCGGTCCAGTGATCATTTATTTTTGAGATTTAATACAGAACTAAATTAAGAAGAATTGGTGGTAAGATGAGATTCAGAGCCAGGAATCCCTGGGTTCAAACATTAGCACTTACTATATTTTATTTTACTTTTCTGATCATTACCTTCCTATACAAATATAAAAGAAGAAAAAAATTTAAGAGTTTGATTTTTATGCCATGGTTTCTTTCTTAAATGTAACCTCTACTTTCTACTGAGATGGACGTAAAACTGTGCATCACTGAGATACAATGAAAAATAATTTTCTTTTTCTCCCTCCCCCCAAACTAGAGGGTCAAAAAAAGAAAATGACTGTTATAGCTGTAAAATAGGAGCCACATGCTGTGTCCTGCTGTGTCCTCTGTGGATATAGCTCTTAATGCAGTTTATTCTGTTATAATTTCTGTGGGGAAAAAAATTATATAACCATGAGGTAAAAGAGATTGGAAAATCTATCTTGTTCAACTACTGTTTACTGGTATATAGACATTTTTGTTTCTTTGTTTGTTTTCTATTAGGGTACATAGTCTATTCTCATTCAGGAAACATTATCATGATATTTCTACCATAAAGGCAAGCAGTTAAGAACTTCATAAATGTACCTAATGTAAATGTCTTCTCATTAATTTAAAACTTCTCTATAGAAATGGTGAACAAGTAATAACCACTGCCTAATAAACCCTCTGCGTATGGGGAAACTAATCAAGTCACACTGGAATTTCCTTTTTTTTTTTTTTTCTTTTGAGCTTAAAAGGCCTTAATAAGGTTAAATTTTTGTTAATTGTCACCATTTCAGCTTTTATCATCTTCCTCAACACTTCCAAATCCTCATCTCATTTTTTAAATCTAAAAGGTAAAATTTATACTTTTTTCTTATTTAGTTCAGTACTATTTTTTTCCTATTAGAAAAGTTAAGACAGATACATAGATAACTTATGATTCTCAGGTTAAATTTTGTTTTAAATGCTTCAGCTAAGTATCTGATTCTATCTTTGACAAAGTCACATAAACAATAAGCCAAACTAGTATAAAATATACTTGCAAAACACCTGGATATGGAGGGAGATCCTACACTATAGATTCTCTTCTTGCCTTCTCATTTTATGTTATTGAATATTTAAAGAATCATTGCATATTAAAAAAAAAAATTAGTATACTAATCCTTTAGCTAGCATATGTTTACTATGAACAGTATACGATTTGTTGGCATGATAAATTTACATATCTCACACCTATTAACTCCAAAGCATGCTGTATGAAGTAATATTTCATTGTTTGCAAATAGATTCAAATTTCATGGTTTGTCTCGTTTTCAATGTTTCAACATGGCAACATTTCTAAAAAACAAATTATGTATGATTACATATTAAATTTATATGCATTAGTGTTTTTCTTTTAGGAGAGTTGGGCACAAAGTTGTCCTATTATACAGATAGCTAAAAATTAGAGATTACTTTTCAAGACAGTACATATCAAATGATTTAGAAACTCGATCTCTATAAAACCAGATTATTTTGGTCACACTCTACTGTCAGATATAACACTAACAGTGAATTTAAAATTTTATCAAGTGCACTGAGAAATCAATTTACCATCTAATTTTGTCTCTGTTATAATGATAAAACATTATTCAAAATATGACAGGGACTGTGGCACTTGCCTCAGAAGCAGGAATTGTCAGTAAAATATTTATGTTTATTTAGAATTAAATTAGGTGAAGCACTCTGGAGGAAATTACAGGTGGATTAGAAGTCTTTGTTTATTAATTATGAGATTCAAATTTTTTTATGAACACAATGTTCATCTGGAGATCTTTTTATTCTTTTCTTCATCTTCATATTTACATGCATTTTGATTCTTCCACAATGTCTTTTATGATTATCGATTATGAATCACTTCATTTTGTAGAAAGATTAATTGAACACTGAAGTTTTGCAAGAATCTCAAGTTCAAGTTCAGACCAAGATAACATTTGACAATCTCATGACACTTGGAACTTATTTTTGAAGTAGGAAAGGAATGTGAGGATATCCCTCCAATTTTAGTATAACCTATTATGATAAAGTAACTTCTTTTTTCTTCTAAAGATTGTTTTTTAGTGAGTATGCTGATAATTTGTTTTAACTTAATTTGCTTTAATTTTACATGTATTTCATTGTAAGTATTTAGTCTCTATTATAGAAAGGTAAGGTATGTTCTTTGAAAAAAATATGAGGTTGTCTTAAATAGGATAACTTAGAAGAGGCTGAAATGTGGAATCTGTTAAAGTTGTTGAAGGGGTGCTGCCACGAGCAGGTGAGTGATGGGACCAGTGTAAGGCAAGGATAAAAAGCTAAGCAGGTATGCAGCTCTCAGTTGGAGGCTTGCCTCTCTCTGATGGTTAGGGAAGCTCTGGAACACGACTTACACTCACAGAGTTAGTCCTTTCGTTGAGTCAAAGAGAGTCAGTCAGTCTTTTATACTTCCAAGTTAACCATTCAATCACTGGCTGTGCACTATAGTTCTTGTTTGCCTGAGGATATTTCTTTGAAATAGGGAGCTACTGTGAGTCATTAGTAACCTACACCAACAATATATGTGTACCATCAATGGAAAGGGGGTCTGAATGGATTACCAAGAGAATTCATTAAATAGATATACAAGGAAATTAACTAGTAGACTTAGATAAATGAGAGATAGACACACAGATTTACATCAAATAAGAAAACTTGACGCCTAAAGTCTAATTATAATGTGCAGCTTTATTGTTCCCAATTACTGTATTAATTTGAATTTGTTTGAATAAGAATGCTTGTATACTAGGCATAGCCAGGTACTATTTCCTAAATCCTATAGTCTTATATGTACTCACCCTACAAATTTTTATTGTTTTCTTGGATCTTGAAGATATTTGAATCTGGCAAATATAGTATATCTATATAAGAGGGATTCAGTTGTGACAATTGAATTAGTATACTTGTCTCAAAATTAATAAACCCCAAAGTCACCCCTTGATACTACCACTTTTCGAATCTTCATTTCTACTTCATAAAATCAGAATTAAAGAGTGGCAAAGCCCTTAAAACTGCCTAAATTTATAAATAAATTAAAATGTGAATAGTGCTTATCACATGGTAAATGGACATGTCTTTAAATATTATTATTGTTGTTAGTTTTGCTAATTTGTCCACTGTTATCTAAGCAACCTAAGAGGAAATAAAAGCACAGGAAATGATTTGCCTAAGACTGTTAAGCTAGTAAGAAGAGAATCAGGACTTGATTTACAAGTTTGGGATCAATAAGTCCAACGGGATCAACAAGTTGGATTTGATCAGCAAAGTCAATTTCCTTTTTGATAATTTCTCTCCTAAGTCCTTACAATTAGTACTTTTCCTGTTTTACAATCAGCTAGTTTCCCAAGACCTGAGCTGGAAGCAATAAATACCTTTATTATTGTCCCTTGCTTTGAAGCTAAGCCATGACTCTAATTCACTCCTTATGGTTCTTGATGTTTGCCCCAGCGTGGAGCTGGTCCTGCTACTGATTTCCATCTATTGACCTACTGTTAGAAATGTCTTTTTCTTCCCCTCACATACTTAATAAAGCCTCCCTTCAGTCACTCTGTCTGATTTCAGAGCTGGTGTGACTCCCTCTGATGAAATGAGTAACTGATAGGTGGTGAAATTTTGCTTTTCTTTTTAAAACTAAGATTTAAATTTTATTACTTTTTTAGAGTCAAAAGGAAAGTTTATTAGAAAAGGGCTAACACTCCACAGAGTATGGTCTCCTCTCAGAAGCAGAGAGTGAGAGAGTAAAGGCACTGAGAGGCACAGTGATAATACAGACAAGGACAATCTTATTACCTTTTGTATTGGAACCAGTGTTAAGAACTGTTAGGGATCGAAGAACTGGTGGCCTAATTCCAGAGACAACAGGCACAGATTTTTCTTCTCTACCTTTAATCAAAGCTAATTATTTCTTAGAGTTTGTTCATTGGTCTCCCTAGAGCCAAGCTTAGATCTGAATTGAGACAACATCATCATGTGCTTTTTTCTAATTTCCTGAGCTTTTATTCTTTATCTTTATTTTTTCATTTTCTTAGCTCCTCATTTGGTATATAATCCTCTATGTATGATCCCTTGTCAAATTTATTTTTCTTATAATATCTATTGCCTTATTAGAGTAAAAATACACATACAAAGTATTATAATAAAAAGTAGCAATCCTGTGATCCAAACTCCTCCACCTCATTCTTCCTCCACAGAGATACTGACAAGTATTTCTAATTTTACTGATACTCATGATTAAACTTATGTCTCTAAATAATAGTTTATAATAATTTTGTTAATGTGTTATCGTAATTATTGCCTATTATTTACATAATATGAGAGTCTATCTTTTATTCTATCAAATGTTTTTTTTATGCTTTGGAGAATTCTATGGTCTCTAAAGCAACTGTGATCATAGGACTGATATTCACTTCTCTGGAGTTGGATTCACTATTTACTGATATCCATCATTTTCCCTTCATTTTCACACTTTTGCATGCAATAACATAAATGAATCTGGAAAGCATCATGCTAAGTGAATGAATTCAGGCATAAAAGACTAACTATTTTATGACTCCCTTGATATGACATTTCAGGAAAGGGAAAACAATACTAGAGCTTGAAAACAGATTGGTGCTTGATACTCACTGGGAATTGGCAGGTGATTAACTTCAAAGAGCCATGGTGAAAATATTTGGGATAATTACAGTGTTTTCAGTTTTAATTTTTGTGATTTTTATATAACCATACACATGTGTCAATATTCTTTAAACTAGTATTATAAAATAAACACTAATTGCATTATGTTACTTATGTCTCACTTCAAAGTAAGTGATGTTTGTAAAATTCTATATTATTTATCATGTCATTTCAGACACTGTAAGAAAAAATTCCAAGTATTCAATATCTTAAACAAAATAGAAGTTTATTCTGTTTCTTGTAAAGTTTGCGTTGGGGTATCTCTACTCCAGAAAGGCAGCAAAAGTAGTTCCATTTGCCACCCTCAACATCATGTGGTAAATATGGATACTCTAACTACTGTAAGCATGCTATATCATGCTTCAGTTCAACCAGTAGCAAAGGGGAAAGAACAAGAAGAGAGGAGAAAAGCATATTTCTTTTGAGGAAGCAATCAGAATTGTACTTGATGTTGGCTATTGACCAGAACGTGGCAATAAATACAAATAAGCTAAATGAGGGGGAAAAAAATCAGAATATGGAAATAGAAAAAAATAAGCTAAACGAGAAAAAATGTATTCTTATAAGGAAGTCAACCACTAACACTTGCATGTGGTAGAGGATCAAAGACGAAAAGGGTATGAGAAAGCTTAGAATGAAAAAAGGAAATAATTCAGGTATGCTCTGATTGGATCTTAGCTTTGTGAAGTTGGAGGCAAGCTAACTAGAAATAAGTGTCTTATGTGATTTGTTTGCAGTACATATGTGGTTTTTCTTCAGTCTTGAATTGGATGTGGGGGGAAAGTAGATAAGCCAGCAATTGTTGACCAAGTTCTGACTGTTCTGGACAAATCGCTGCAGACTTTGTGATTTGGCTTCTCAGAATGATTGCTACGGATTTTGTAAATTGGAGTTTCATTGTCATATATGATCTGGTCATTGTCCATTTGTATATTCAGTCTTTCAATAAAATGGTCAGATGGCAACACTTGAATAAAAAGAAGACTAAGCAGTGTAGTTTGATTTTCTGGGTAGCTACCACCCAGCTAAATTTCTATCTCAGTGTAAGATGAGAATTTCATAGCCAGCACTTCTGGACATCATGTATTTGTGCACATATTTGTTTCCATGCATAGAATACATTTAACCCTACCTTAACATAGATAATCTCAAAGTACCAAAAAGTTATTACTTACAATCCAAAGTCTTGGATCTCTGAGTTGTTTACAATTCTCAGATACATATATGATTCCCTCTTGATAGGTATGTCTATAAGTTAAATACACACACAACATACAATGGACAAATGGGAATAGAGTAAGTGCAATTTATATTCAAATAAGAAAATGAGAAACATGATTCTCACAATTAAATGATATGACCAAATCCTGTCATGGAAAAATTGCTGAAAACATCTACCCCAGAATAGAATAAGTTTCTTAGTT
>NW_011888818.1:4065255-4070433 GCF_000151845.1 Pteropus vampyrus
GGATTTTGGTCATGTTGGAGTTCACGCTACAGAGAAAAAAGCATCTTTACCAGAGTTCTTTGTAAAATAGCTTCCAAACTGCCTAGATTTAGATCGGATTTATACCTATTTTATAGGACTTTTTGTAAAAATAGAAAAAAAAAGCAGCCACATGCACTAATATCCTTAGTTTTCACTAATCATTTTCCCTAGATTTATAGTCTCTATTGGCATGCGGTTTATCTTAGAAGATATCACAGGTTCTCTGGCAATCACCAGCTCTCCAGATTGTGTCTTTGTTGCCCATTTTTCCACTCTAAGCTTTGTCACATATTTTAAGTTTTGCTATGCCAGAATCCCATTTCTAAGTATTAAATTCTATATTTGTTAGGTTATCATTTTAGTTGGTAGAGACTCAAAACTAACAATGATATAAATAAATTAGACATTTATATACGTTTATATAAAAGTGAAGTTTTTAAATTGGTTTTCTATGTTGGATTTCTTCATGATCCTAAACTCCTTCTAATTTATTGCTTTTCTATTTTCAACATGTGGCTTCTATTTCATGGAACATCATGACTATTTTGGGCCTTGCTACCATTTCAAATACTTGGGAAGAGAAAAAGACAAGAGCTGGATATGACCCATCACATTAAGGGCACAGCCGGAAATTGTATGTTGGCTAGATATTGTTTATATGTCCATACTTGCTGGAATGGTAATCTAGGAGATATAATCTTCATTCTGGCATAGAAGTTTACTGCACATAACTCAGAACTATAGAAGTTCATCAGGAAAAAAGAAAATAATACTAGATAAAAACCCCATGTAAATTAAGGAAATATAAGCAATACAAATACTAAGTGTGTGGGAAAATATTTTTTTTAAATTCTATTTCTTCAAAAGATAATTGTTTAAAACAAGATGATAATAATAACAATAAATTGTGAGATATAAAATACATGGAGAAATAAAATCTATTACAATGCAATCTCAATGTAGGGGAAAGGGATAAAATTAGTACATTTTTATAAGACCCTTACATTATATGTGAAGTAATATGACATTATTTCATTATGGATAGTATAAATTAAGCATGTATATGAAACCTAAGAATAACTAAAAAAAGAAAGATATATATATATAAAAAGGAAATTAATGAGATAAAATTAGTAATACAATCAACTACTACAGGAATAATCAACTAATACAAAAGCAAGAAAAGCAATGAATATTGGATCACTTTCCAATTTATATGGATTTTTGTCTAGGAAAAGACCCCAGCCAGTGCTACATGGTTAAATTGTAATAAGAAAGTCATTTTCTTAGTAACTTGAATAACCTATGTATGTAAATCAGGATGAGGATGACCATCAGAGTTTAGGAAGTAAAAAGAGAGCAATAAAAGTCTATTTATTTTTTACTTACAAACTTGGTCTAATTGTTTGTCTTATTTGTGAAGTACATATGCTCAAGGAAAACTCCAAGCAGTAAAATTAAGGCTAGAAGAATTAAGAAAAATTGCTGCTGCTTTCCACCATTGGAAAGACAGATATTTTAGTTCACATTTAAGTTTGTTATGTACTCATCAAAACAAACAAACAAATAAAAACAAGGAACTTCAGAAGAGTACAATAAAATCCAGAGTTGCTACAATGTATCATTCACATTGTTTACATTGAAATTTTAAATTACGAGTCATGAGGGGAGAGAAAAGAAAATATAACTCATACAGAAAAGAAGGAAAAACCTAATCAAGTAAGAAAGAATGAAGACACGTATATACAATAGTAAATATTTGTATCATTTTACAAATACAGAAGAAAATTAAAAAGATAACCTTAGCCTATATGCTCTAAGACATATAAAATTGACAAATTCCTAGAGAAAAGCAATTTACCATGTTACTCATGAAGACATAAAAATCCTAAATAATGTTTTAATCACTAAAAATTTAAATTAGTAGTTAATGATTTTCACAAAAAGAAAAATAAATAAAATTTTAATTTTGTAAAACTCTTCTAAGAAATAAACACAAAGATTATTCCCTAATTTACATATAAGAATCTTGTTACCAAAATCAGAAAAATATATATAAAGAAAATGATAGGTCAATCTCTCTCCTAAATGCATAAAAAATACTGCAAACTGGAATCAACGATGCATGTAAAATACATATATTACGATGGTTAACTTTATGCATTAACTTGACTAGGCTAAAGAATGGCCAAGTAGTTGGTAAAAAATTATTTCTGGATGTGTTTATGAGAGTGTTTCTGAAAGATATTAGCATTTGATTCAGTAGACTGAGTAAAGAGATTTATCCTCACCAATCTGTGCAGGTATCACCCAATATGCTGAAGGCCTGAACAGAACAAAATGGTAAAAGAAGGACAAATTCTAGAAGAAGATGAAGGCTAAGACAAAGAAGTAGAAAAAGAAAAGGGAAGAGGAAGAGGAAAAGGTAAGAAATAGCAATTAATTTTGATAGACTTGAAATAGATTAAATTTTAGATTAACAGAAAGGTTTATAAAGTTAAGTACTATAGCTACAATAGAATATATTTATAATGAATAAAAATTAGAATATCTCAGTAGAAAATAGCAAAAAGTCTACTATAATGTAACTAAAGTTCTAGAAGGGGAGGAGAGATATTTTGGTTGTGATAAAGTGTTTAAAGAATTAATGGGCAAAAATTTCCAAGTATGTTGGAGACATAAATTTATAAACATTCAAGTTATAATGAATAAAGCATATAATATTATAAATTACTATTAACTTCACATTAGTAACAATATAGAACATAAGATAGTTGAAACACATAGAGAGATAACGGGCATAATCCCAAACATCAAAAATTACACCAAATATAAATGGGCCAAACAATCCAAATAAAGGGAGTTATCAAATTGTATAAAAAAATCAATACCCAATAGTATGCTGTTTACATGAAATGTACTCTAAATATGATTAAAAGTAAAAAAATAGTATGCATCATGAAAACAAACACCACTTACAGAAAGCTAATGTGTCTATATTAGTATCAGAAAATATAATTTAAGATGAGTATTACCAAAGATAAAGAGTACTGCTTCATAATAATAAAATAATAAATTTATTAAAAAGGTCTAATGATATTAATGTGGATGAAACTAATAATTATATTCAAAATGCGTGATGCAGAAACTGGTAAACTTACAAACATATTTAGCAGTTTTAACATCCATTTCTCAGATATAACAAATTTAATAAAGATATAAAACAGTATAACCTAACAGACATTTATAAGCCAGTATACTCAAAAAAAGGATAAGATAAACATTTTTTAAATTATTCATAGATTATTCAATAAAATAGACCATATGCTGATTTATTTTTAAAAGTCTCAATAAAATTCAAAGATTTGAAATTATGCAAAATATGGTCTTCAATTATAAGGAATTTAAATTAGAATTAATTTTTAAAAATCTGGAAAATTTCTCATTTGCAAATTAAGTAACTCTTTTAAATAATTTATTATTCAGGAGAAAAATCGCAAGAACATTTGGGAAATATTTCAAACTAAATGAGATTTTTAAATGTCACATTAAAATGTGTTGTATATATTTTATGTAATGAGAAGAAATATTATCAATTTAAGTCCCTATATTAGAAAAGAAGAACATTATAAAATATATTACTTAGTCATTCTCAAACCTAGAAAAGCAGATTATATCCAAAGAAAGTAAAAGAAATAGTAAAATAAGAACATAATTAAATTGAAAAATAATGCATAGAGAAAACACGTCAAACCAAAATTCACTCTTTACAAATATAAATAAAAAGGACAAACCATCTGATAATCTGAGAGGAAAAGAAATGGACACAAACAGAATATTTATAATAGAATAGTATACCATATTCTAGACGCTATCTTTAATGTAGATATCACTAAATCAAGGATAGGCAAACTAAATCCTGAAGAGCAAGATCTACCTGCATCCTGGGAATAAAATTTTGTCAATACATTTTATTGATACACAGACAGATCCATTTCTTTCTATATTTTCTATAACTTTCACATTACAAGAGTCGAGTAGTTGTGTCAGAGACTGTAATAAATATGATAAATATTAAAAGCATAATAAGGGAAGATTATTAGCAATTTTTGTCAGTAAATTTGACAACCTATATGAAATTCTTTGGAAAACAGAAATTAGCAATATACAGTTGATCCTTGAACAATGTGGGTTTAAATTGCGCAGGTTTACTTATACGTGGATTTTTTCTAATAAATATCTGTACTCTGATTCAAGGCTGGGAATCCATGGATGCAGATGGATAACTGTAAGTACTGATCTAAGTCATCTTATTATATAGCATACTTGAGCATCTGAGTATCCCCAGGGTCCTGGAACTAATCTCCCACAGATACTAAGTGACAATTTAAATTTTGGGGGAGGCAAAAATTATTTATAGGTTTTCGATTCACAGGAGGTTGGTGCTCCTAAACCTCATATTGTTTAAGGGTCAACATTACTGAAGAAATATGAAATCAGAGTAACCCTGTGCTTGAGAAATCAAATTCATAATTAGTAATCTCTTCACAAAGGAAAAGCCAAGTTTTCTTTACTGGTGAATCATATAAAATATTTCAAAAATAAATAATAATAATTTTCCATAAAATCTTTAAAAAATGTAGAAGAGGAAATATTTTCTAATTCATTTTATGAGATCATCATCATAGACCTAATTTCAAGTCCATAAAGGACATTGAAAATTTCAGATGACCATCCCTGTTAAACATGAATGCAATGATTCTTCACAGAAGACTAACAAATCAAATCTGTCAATATACAAAAGAATTTATCCCAGGAATGCAGTCTTGATTTAACATCAAGAATAAATCAATGTAATTCTCCTCATTACTTTAACAAAGAAAAAGTCTTATAATCATCTCAAGAGATGAAGAAAAGTTTTGACAATATTTAACTTTTAATCATGATGAATATTTTCAGAAGAATATAAATAATTGGATAAAAAAAGCCCTATGGCTAATATCATGCTTAATGGTGGAAAATTGATTACTTTCTTTCTAGTTTTGGAAAAAAGATATGTATCTGTTCTCAATATTATACTAGAGATCTTAGCTAGTGTAATTAGGCAAAAAGAAAGAAAAAGAATAAAACAGTGATTGGAAATCAAGAAGTATAATG
>NW_011888818.1:4071578-4083474 GCF_000151845.1 Pteropus vampyrus
TGTTAACAAATTCTGTTGTCTCTAACTTCACAATATTCTCAGAATTCGACAAATTCTCATGAATCCTACTGCCACCCTCACATTCTAGCCCCAAAGTATTATCTTTACTTTTATTAGTCTCCCTGACTCTGTTTTGGATCCTTCCAGACAATTCTTAATACACCAAATACAGTGATCCTGTCAAGTTATCAATCAGATCATGTGAAACTCCTACTCAAAACTCTCTAAAGGTTTACCATCTCACTTACAGTAAATGCCTTCATCTTCATTATAATCTATGTTGTCCTACATGATCTAGGGCCCTATTAATTTTTCAAACTCATCTACCTTTCTCCCTTTTTAATTTACTTCAACCACATTAGCAGTCCATTTTCTGGTTTAGAACCTCTGGTTTTTACTTTGCCTGGAAACTTGGGTCATCTTTGGCCCCTGTCATGAGCAATACAGGTTGTTCAATTTTGGATATTATTCCTGCTATATGACTAACTCCCTCATTTCTTACCAGTTTTTACTCAATAGTCACCTCATCAATGAGTCTTTCTGAACTCACCATAACTAAAATTTCAAATTCCTTCACACATTTTAACCCTTTTCTTTTTCTTATTTTGTCTTCTAATGTTTTTCCTATAGTATTGATCACTGTCTAATATATCATAAACTTTGTGTTTATTTTTATTGCCTATCTCTTTCTCTTAAAAGTAATATTCTTGAATGCAGGTTTTTTGTTTGTTTTTCTTCCGTTTTGTTCCCTACAGAGCCTATGATACTGGCTAATAGAGAATTGGTGTTTAATAGATATTTGTTTAATGAATGAAAAAATATTGAGACCTGTATTTATTATATCACTTGCTCAATTTCACAGTTAATTAGTAGGTTCTTATAGTCTTGATATTATTGTTCAAATAAATGAGGATCAATAGCTAGCACAAAAGTGCCTACTGTTAATCAGGCATTGCTCTAAGCTCTTGGTATATGTATTTCAGTTTTTAACTCAACATAACTTGATGTGGGAGGTACTATTACAATTATCTCTATTTCAAAAATGAAGACACTGATACAAAGAGTTTTAAATTCCCCAAGGTAAAAAAATAAATAATTATGAAGCTGGGAATTCATTACAGGTAATTTTACTTGAGAGTCCATGTATTTAACTGTGTTATTTATCTATTGTCGTGTAACAAATTAATCCTAAGTTTAGCAGTTTAAATCAACAACATTTATTATTTCAGTTTATCTGAGTCAGGAATCCAGGTACCAGTTAGAGATGCCTGTGATTCAGGATCTTTCAAGAAGCTACAATGAAGTTCTTGGTCAAGGTTGTGATTATCTCAGAGATCTAATTGGGAGGATACATTTCCAAGGTCAATCACTTGACTGTTTGCTACTCTCAGATTCACTGGCAGTTGGCCAGAAACATCAGCTCTTTGGCATATATAGCTATCCTGCGTGCCCCAGAATGAGGGGTCCAAGGGAGAAAAAAAGAGTGAGAAATAATCTGTTATACAGAGTCATAATCTTTTTCTAATTAATCTCAGAAGTGACAACGCTTTTGTCATATTTTATTCATTAAGAGTGAGTCGTTTGGTCTAGCCCATACTCAAGAGAATAGAATTCCTCAAGGGCATGAATACCGAGATGTAGAGATTATTTTGATATCGTTTAGAGGCTTTCTACCACAATAAATCATTCTAGATGGATAGGCGGATTATCAAATGAATAAATGAGTGAATAAATGAGCAAATGAAAAAATGCTGCACGATCAGTTGAACAATGTCACGTGTAACCAAGAGTACTTCAAAAATAACGTTTATAATTTAGTCATGAATGCATGTGAATCTTGAGTCCTGAATTCCCTACAAAATTGGAGGATGTTTGTTTTGTTGGCCTATAGTGAAAACAAAGCTCATTACCTTATTGATCATGTAGCTCTTATGGCCTGCAGAGAATCTAAACATCGTTTTATGAATATATTTTAGGTGTCACTGGTCATTATATATAATTGGTTGAAAGTCAACCAACTATAAAAATTATTTATTTATGGAATTTTTGGTAACTGTTGCTAAAAACAGACTACCTGTTATCTTAAATGTTTTATTGGTCTTAAATGTACTTGCTATTAATTTGATCAAATAACCTCTTATTTTCAAATGATGAGGCAGTAATTCTTTTAAATTATGTTCATGTTAGTTACTAGGTAAGAATAGTAATTAACTCTAATATAGGAAGATTTGATCTCAATGAGAGGAATATTTTCACTATTATTCTCAGGCAATAGTCTCCACCCTCAGTCCCACATTAGGCTTCAAAAGCCACCTACCTATTGGTAAAGAACATTTAGAGTATTTTTTCTCCATTTTTTACTCTTAGGTATTTAAATGACTCAAATCCAATTGTGATTATTGAAATTTAAAATCTCTCCACAGTTAATAAAGACCTGTTTCTAAAGTTTAACTATAATGCTGATGTGAAGGGTAAAAAAAATGAAAGAAGTCTGCAGTGTGTGTATGCAATAGACTGAATGTTTATATATCTCCAACATTCATATGTTGAAACCTAATCCCTAATGTATTTGTAAGTGTAGTGTTCATAGGTGAATAGGTCATAAGAGTAGAACATTGCTCCTATGGAGTTATTGCTCCTATACAAGAGACTGTGGAGAGTTCCTGTGCCCTATTTACTATTGAGGGCACAGCAAAATGGCCATCTATAATCCAGAAGGCAGGTTCTCACCAGACATCAAATCTGCTAGTTCCATGGTTTTGGACTTCCCAGCCTCCAGAACTAAATTTCTGTTGTTTATAATCTACTCAGTCTATGATATTCTGTTATATAGCAGCTGAATGGACTAAGACAATGTGTCATAAAGTAAATAAAAAATTATAAAAATGTAATTTAGCCTCACCCTTCTTAAGCATAATTAGTATAAATAGAGGCCTATAGGAACAAAATAAAGGTAAAAACATAGGTTCTATTGTAATTCATTTTCCTAAAAACGCGGTAAAGACTAATATGTAGCAAACAGCAGTGTGAGCTGGAAAGTTAAGAGCTGACTATAAAACAGATAAAGATCAGCCCAGTTTTTGACAGAAGCATTGTTGGCATATGAGGACAAGCATGGAAGGCTTTGAATGTATGATGGAAAGACTAAGCTACAAGGTTAATACCAAGCCCAGTGGAAGGTATTTTGAAGATACCAAGTTGACTGAAATGTATTTTTTCATTAGTGCCTGGGGGTAGTTTATCTCCAAAAAAAAAAGATTTATTAGTTTGCCTCGAACATCGCTTTTAAAACATGAAATGCTGTAAGATGATGGAGTTGTACAGAGAAAGGTATGTTTGATCACAAGATCAAAGTATTTGATACTTGTTATATTGTAGTCCAAGTGTAAATGCAGTAAATTTTTTTTCTCAGCTATGCCAAAGGAAGGAAACATTATATCTTTCTGAATTATAAAATAAAACTAATATATATATACACACACACATACATACACATACACATACACAATCACAAAGAAAAATCCATTCTACTTGGAGATGGATCATAATGAATAATTCATTAAAAGAGAAATCACAACACTGAAGATTTTGATAATAAATCATTAAGTTCAGTCCTAAATGAAGTGTATAGATTAGAACTGCAAAGCCATGTCCTGGAGAGAATTTTGTAATGTGATTAGAAAATTCCAGTGAGTTTGGTATAAGAAAAAATGTTTAGAGGTAAAAATGAAATTATTAATTTATATGCATATATTTACGTAATTTCCCTTTTCCTCAACCCACATAAAACTAGAAGGCAGGTTCTGTGACTTTTCCTCAGATACTATAGTAGATGTGAAAATGGAAACAATGGGAGGTAAAGCTTTTTTTGTGAACTCTTGAGCATATTGAGATCACGTGATGTGCCCCAAAGCACAAAAGTCAGGTAGAAGTTTTTAATAATGTAAAGAAATGAGATTTTCTTTGTTTGGAAAAGGCAGAAAGGTCTGTGTGACTTAAGAACAAAGTGTAGTGGGAGGACATTCACTCTGTTCACTAGCAATACCCTTGAAAGGTAGAAAGATTTAAGAAAGAATAGGTGACTTATGTACCTAAAGAAGCGAATTCATTTAGGAACTGGCCTCAGAAAAGATACAGAAAAGTGATGCACGAGAGGGCAAATTTGGGCTTGGGCTTGAGCAAAAAAAGGCTGGATGAAAACCTGAAATACCAAGAAAGAGAAGTCTCTGTTAGTTATTTGCTACCGCATAACAGAGTATCCCAAATCTTTGTATCTTAAAGCAACAAACATTAATTGTCTCGCAGTTTCCGTGGGGCAGGAATTTAGTGGTAGCTTAGCTAAATATCTTTGACTCAAGATCTTTCCTGAATTTAAGTCAGCTATGGCTATGGTATATATGAAGGTTTGGCTCAAAAAGGTGATGATGGGACCTTCTAGCTCAGTCATGTAGTTTTTGGAGGCCTGTTGATCTACTTTACATCGTGGAAGCTGGCTTCCCCCAGAGTAAGCCATTAAAGAGAGAGTATGTGAGAAAAAGAATACCCAATATAGATACCAGTCTTTTTACAACTTAATTTTCAAAAGTGAAATCTTCCTTTAGAATTCTTAAGAAGTCAATAATTCCAGTGTACTCTTAAGGGAAAGGGAGAGTTACCTGAGGATATAAATATTAAGAGTTAAGCATTATTGGGGGATGTCTTAGAGGCTACCTACTATAGTGTGCTTTTAGCATTTTCCAGGCACTTTACTCACTAGATAGCAACCAGGGTAAATTTCCCACTTGCCTATAGGGGTGGAAAATTGTTGATCCAGGTGATATAAAGGAGAAAGTGATATTTCTTTAACATTGTACTTTTGGGGCTAGCATTCACAGCATTACAAAAAGAGATATTAGTGTCAATGATGATACCAGTGACGTCTCAACTATTTTCAGTGGTTCGAACAAGCTTAAAGGAAGCTTTAACAAAGGACAGTAAAGCAGCAAGAATCAGGAAAAAATGTGAAGCTGTTCACATCCTATTCCAAAAGTGAAAAAAAGATGAAGTGGTAAAATGAGAACCAAAGGAGAATGGTAGCTGAGGTAGATAAAGCACTCTGAAGAATTTGTTAACGTTGCTTGAGGAAGGCAACTATGGCCAAAATCAGACATTCTCTCCACATTTCTTCTGGTTCCTTCCAATCACCATAGAGTCTAAATAATCGAGACAACAGAGGTCAGGTTCTCATGGGAAAGAGCAGACAAGAAGGTTGGAGAAGGCATCTGTATGGAAAAATGAATAATAACCACTCTGGTATATCATTATATCACTTAATTTCTATTATTATTTGTTTAAATAAGTGTTTTTTTATGTGTGGGCCAGAGATAATATTATTTGACTTTATCAAGGAGGAAGAATTAGAGATTGAGGGCAGAAAACACTTTACGGCTTTGTATAATATTTATAATTATGTGCCCTATGCTACATACCATTATCATTAACAAAAGTTTAAAATATATGTGTGTTAATGTCAAGAAATGTTATAAACAAAATTATAAAGACATTATAAAATAAGAGCTAAATTTGACAGATATAAAAAATGAATAATGTTATTACTAAATAAATAATCCCATACAAATTGAAAGAAAAAAGAAGCTGACCTGCTATGTTAACAGACAATTCAGGACGTGGTTCCATAGTGTAGTGGTTAGCAGGCCTGCTTTACATGCAGAAGGTCCTGCATTCATGTCCCAGTGGAGCCACAGTCTATGGTCTATGTCCATGCCACTCTGAACAAGCCTAATATTTGATCCTGGAAGCTAAGCAGGGTCAGGCCTGGTTAGTCATTGGATGAGAGACCACCTAGGAAGACCAGGTGCTGTAGGCATAAATAATAATAAAAAAAACAAGCAATTCAAAATTAAAAAAGAAATATGGCCAATAAAAAAATTAAAGAATTTAAAAATTTAATGAGTTATCATGTGATCTAATTGATCTTCAGAGATGTTTAGGTTGTTTCTTCTTCTAGTTAAAATTGCTTGTGTGAATCTGGAGAAAAAGGGCCTCCCAGGCAGTTTAAAAAGTTTAAACTAATATAAACTTTCCTGAATGTCATTTAGGAACACATATGAGAAGTCTTTAAATGTAATTGTACATTTGACTCAATAATTTCCCTTTTATTAAATTACATTAAGGAAACAGAGGTGATGAATACAAGGATTTCTGTAAGAGAATATTCATTGACCTGCTATGTTATAATTGTGGAACCAGTCTAAACATACATGTGATTTAACTATAGAGAATAGATTCAATTTATTCTAGTATATTGAAAGAATATATTTTCATTTAGGCATCATATATTCTTAAGAAATAAGTAATAATTGTTGAAAATTCTGATATATTATCAATTCAATGGGTAGAACACAAAAGTGAAAGTCAATTTTATAACAATTGTACATATTTGTTATGTACAATATATTTTAATAGAAATATTTTAATACAAATTCTGAAATGTATATACAAATATTTAATGATCATTCTTTAAATGTTAGATTTATTACTAATTTTGTTTTATTTTGCTTGCATTTTCCAGTTTATAATTGAAAACACATAAGTTACATAAAGAATGTTCATTGGCAGTTATTATGATACAGCATTGTTAAAACAAAGTGGTACTCAGTTTTGCTGTTATTGGCACATTGGAAATGACTTTTACTGGCTTGCAAGAGTATATAGTGCATCTTTTTCTCTGTGCTTAAGAATGTCCTATTGATTGTTTGAAACCAACCATGATAATTTTTTACCTTGTGGAATTCTGAAAATGTTACAAATCTAACTTTTTATTACAGAAAGCTAGTTGTTAAACATTTACTTCCACACCATAGCTCTAAGAAAAAACAAAAACATTGCATATAATATATTCAGTAAATAATTCACAACTCTCTGAAAGAGGTAGTAAGATAGCTATATATTAATTTCTTTTAAAATTATAATGTTCATATTTACTAGCAACTAGCAAACATAATCTTTCCATAATTCTTATTTTGTTACTCTTATCATTTTACTTGTCATTTAAGCCAAGTTATTTTCATTTATTCTTGTCATTTTTGTTTAATGTTTACCCTCATACAGTTAAGCAAAAGACTCTAGAAAGATTCACACCTTCAGCAGTCAATATTTATAAAGTGAACAGGTCCTAGGGTAATAACCATACATTTGGTTGCACATAATAACATCATAAAATGAGACCTATAGAAATATAACACATATTAATAGAACCACATCTCACTGGGAGAAATTCAAGCTTTTTAAATCACAGGTTCTAATGAGATCATACCTGCCGAGAGAGAAGCTACATCTATATTTTAAGTAGATGTGTGGATACAACAGACACTGTGGACTTTGTTCCAATGTTAACCAACCTAATCAATGAAGATTAAGAAGTCATATAGAAAAAAATGTATTTAATACTTACTATTTTTAATATTGTGTAAAAATATTTATGTAGATTTGTCTATATTTTAATAGATCCTCCTAAAAAAGAAGCTTAGTAGTTTTAATTGTAAATGATTAGTTCTATAATCCATTACTACTCAGAGTGTAGTTCATAAGTGACTAACAACAGCAACACTTAGAAGCTTTTTGGAAATTTCATGTTTTAGGCTCCATTCTTGACTTGCAGAAATAAAATCTGCATTTTAACAAGATATTCGTGTGATTGGTATAAGTTTGAGAAGCAGCATTCTAATCCATTTTCATTGTCGTCTTAGCTGATAATTTATTTTTACTTTTTTTAACATCAAACATCAAAAGTTAGTTTATAAATCAACTATTTTAAATGAATGTGAGTTATATTACATTTTCAGGTCTTTATCACTATAAAGTTGTAAAGATCTATGTATGAAATACACATGTTGTATATAATGCTATCTATTTAAATGTCATTTTAAAGAGCCATATTTAGCCAATACTTGTTATAGAGCTGTTTGGAAAAGTAGAAGATTCATGTCTTTGAGTGTCAAAACTTATTTGCATTATAGCACTAATGCTAGCTAGGCATCTCTTTATCTGTGCCTCTGTTTCCTGGATTATAAATTGAAGGGACTAAGTATATTTTTGGGCCAATCAAATGAGCTTTTTGATAAAAGCAGTTGGTATATATTAGTTAATAGAAATGTGTACACTCAAATCTATTCGTATCTAAATTTATGATGTCTAAAACATCTGCCCTTCTTAATTCTCCAAGTCAATGCATTATATGCATAGAACTCATTTTGATAATCAAGAATCTAAGCCACAATAGAAAAGTTAATTAAAATTATTTATAGATGTTATGAGTTTTTTCAACCATATGACCAAAATATAATAAGATATTTTCTATCAGGCTTGATGCTAAAAATAACTTCATTTGTTTAGGGCACTAAGATGGCATGAGCTTCCATAAGGAATCTTAACAGATCTTGAGTTATTTTGCATCTAAGTATAATATCGAAGGAGAGAATGTCATGTATCTTGAATCTGATTTCAAGCAAATTAATGCATTGTAAACTCATAACATTTATGACATTAAAAATATCAATAAGATCAGGAATTGTTGGATCTGGTATGTCAATAATCTCACATGCAGGAAAGTTTCTTGAATCCTTTCTACGCTCCTGAATGATCTGTCAATAGGCTCTTGGGATTGGTATAAATCCTCTAAGACTTGTTTGAATCTTATGCACTCTAAACCAAAAAACGTTTCCTTTCAGTCTTTACCTACTTAAAGCCATCTTTAACAATGTTCATCACAGTGTTATTTACAGTAAGATAAATTCTAAACACGAATCTCCAAATATCTCAACTAGATAAATCGAATATAGCACATTCATACATGGAGATAATGGTGAAAATGTACATGAATGTTTGTTGACATAAAAACTTATTGGATTGGATTAAACATGGCAGAGTGAGAGACATCCCCAGATCTCTCCCCTTGAAACAACAATAAGCTGAACATCTAAAACTCAATCCAAAACACCCAAACTGTACACCAGCACATCTGAGTATGGGATCTGCGCACAAGAGCTACCACAAGTCAGATTCTCAGGTGTCGGGTGGTGGACTGGGAGAAATAAAGAAGCTGCCTCTCGCAGCCAACAGGAAGCTCCCTGCAGGAGGAGGGAGAGAGGAGAAGGAGTGGCGAGTTATGTGAATAGCCCTGCCTAGGAAAGCTGTGAGCTCCACAAGGCCTGCGGCAATGCCATCATCAGGGTAAAAGGCAGAGAAACAGAGATGGCAGAGAAACAATAGCTGATTTTTACCAGCCGAGGTTGCCAAACCGAGGCTGAGCTGCAGTCTCCATCCCCCAACATAGAGGGCCCCTCTCCCCATACCTCCGAGACCCATCACTGTGAAGCCACGGGGGAATCTGGGCTAACATTACAAAAAGTGTCAGTAACACTGACAGGAACTGAGACTGAGGGTAGTGAGAATGATTAAACATCTATTAAAAAAAACATTATTAAGACTGTATATAAATCGGGGATCCAAGAGTCTTAGATGCCACCTACTGGAAACCCGAAAGAAAAACAACTTCTTTGCAACAAGCTAGGGATCATTATATAATAAATCCTCTTTCTGGGAAAAAAAAAAAAAAAAAAAAAGCAGAACACACTTCCATTAATGCCCAGGTGGAGAAATAGCTCATTAAACAACCATGAACAACCAAGGTGACAAGGCGTCTCAGAAAGAAAGAGAAAAATCTCCAGAAAATAAGCCTCCAGACATAGAAATAAGTGACTTAAATGACAGAATTCAGGATGCTACTTCTGAAAAAACTCAATGAGATCCCAAATAAATCATATCAACAATTTCGGGAATTGAAAAAATAACTAGATGAGCAGAATGAGTTCTTTAGGAGATTGAAACTATCAAAACTTATGTATGATATTTTTATATATTGTTACTTCTGGAAGAATACAAATCAAATTAATAAAAGTGATGATCTCTGTTGAAAATACAAATAATTATTTTTCACTTTTTAATTATCTTTATTTTCTAATGAACAATGAAAAACAAATACGTCATCATAGATCCCATAAAAGTTTATCTTTTTGATAAATCTCGTTTAAGTTTAGAAGTCCTTGAAGATCTTATGTAAACTATCAAAATAATTTTAATATGTTTGTATATTTTGTCTGTGCTGAGCATAGCAAATGTTACTTGTTTTACCATCAAACATCAAAAGTTAGTTTATAAATCAACTGTGTTCACTGGTTAATTGAGGTTAATACAGTTACTTCACAGCATTATAAATTGATCCGGTCTTCCATTTTAATATGAATAAACAATTCAATCTATCAAGATTTCTGTAGAAGAAATGGCATTGTAATCTCTAAGAGGAAAAAGTAGCTCAGTTTGTTGTTGTTGGAGTTTATCTCTTCTAACGTCATAACTTAGATATATTTGACAATAGAAAAAAAAAGTCTAGGTATATAATAAATCAAAGTATGGCTTAATGTAAAATGAAAAATCAGTTGAAGTTCTTAGCATGTAGTTTTCTTAAAAATATTTTTATAGATTAACGAAATACATAATTGAATAGAAAACAAAAGTAACATTATTAGTGAATATTGAAGTTTAGTTATCGCTATATTCAATATTTTCTATAAGTAGCATGTCTAAGTATATTCACCCTTGATTTGAATACTACTGTGATTTGAAGGAATTGGAAAAGAGTATTTGTGAATTGCACAACTGACAGAACAATAATTGATTAGAATTATTAGAACATTAAAAACATTAGAACATTAGAAAACATTAGAAAAGGGCCATTTTAAAATAACTTCCATAGAGCAAACCACATTACTTGAATAAAAAGAAGTATCAGATATCTAGAAGTATATTTGTATAGTCATCAATTTCCAAAATTTCATGTATGTTATACAAAAGGTACGTAGTTCAAGATTTGCTATTATTTTACAGATATGTAATTTTTCAACTTTGACAGGGTCATACATTTAGTGTCTCTGATAGATCTGAAACCCAGAACTCTTCTGTCATATATCATGTGTTCCCCTATACATCATCATTTCTCTTAATCTCTTAATCTTTCTTCCAAAACCTTTATATTATTCTAACAAAATTTATCATTTAATGGTATAATTAACCATTTTAATGAATTGATTGCCCATGCGATGCCCACTAGACATTTTATTAACATTACAAAGAATAAATGCTACCAAAAGAGTAGTGTCAGATAATTCCATCAGCATTTTCTATACTTTTCTTTAAATATGTGAATCAAATAATAACCATGTGAAAAACATTGTGATTCTCAGTGTGTAAACTATCAGGAATAATATTGTCACGTCTTGCAGAATGTTCACAAGGAAGATAAGACATAAAGCAATTATAATGACTAAGATTTTTAAAGTTTAGTATAATGAAAAAGACATAAAATGATCAGGGTGGGCATTTGAAAAAGAGAATTTTTTTCCTATGAAGAAGGGATAAAAATTACAATAATATAACATATATGTGCAGAAAGACTTTCCAAAAGAAGAGGAAATGAAATTTGGCTTTGAAGAAAAGATAAGATACAAATAATCTCACTGTTACGTAATGAATCCACCAACTTTTACATTTAGATGTCAGAAACTACTGCAGCTTTTATAACTAGGGGATAGAATTGTTTGTTATGTGGCTTGATCGTTAAATTCTGCATTCTAGGTTTCATATGTCCCACAATAAAACATTTTGTAATTAAAGTGCTTACAGCTTGTCCATGTTGTATAATTAATTATAAATTCTAATTACAAAAGAAACAAAAATATGGCTTTCTCAGAAATGAAATACATGTCTGACATAGTGAGAAACAGTTCAGTACATTAGGTTAAGGCTGATGCTAACTTTTTCCAACAGCAGGTTAACTGGG
>NW_011888818.1:4084284-4097396 GCF_000151845.1 Pteropus vampyrus
TATTGCCCAAAATTCTGAGTGTACTCTCCTACTAGATTGGAAAGGGGACAAATGCAGGATCTCAGCGGCCAGTGTGGAAAACCTCAGAAACCAAGTTTCATTGTCTCCACATTTTGTCTGCTTTCCTGTGTTTGTTTTTATATACTAGGTAGATCTGCTCTGTCTCAGTCTTAGAATTAGTTGCGTTATGTAGTAGGTGTCTTATGGGGCCCAATCCAAAGTCTCTCAGGTCACCTAAGCTGAGCACTCTAGGTGTATTCCTTGTATGGGCTATGTGTGCCCTCCTGTTGTAGATGAGCTTTGGTTACTGTTTGCATGTCAGTAGAAGGGATTGACCCACGGGCTGATTCGTTGTGATGACTAGCCAGTGACTACAGTGGAGGAGCTGTTGTGCAGGGGCTGACCATATGGAGCAGGATTTGCTTTAGTCGGGCTCTGGTGCCTGCCCAGTTTGTTCTTTGGATATGTTGTCCTCAGATGAGGCCCTGGGTGGTTCTTCAGCTAGGTCTAAAGCTGGCCACTGGGCATATCAGCCCCGGGGGCATCCTGGCAAGAGGAAGGGGACACACCACAGACAAAGTTCAGCTGCAGATTTTGCCCTGCACGGAGCCACCTGGCATAAACCACCAAGCAATCCAAAGACTGCTGTCATCCCACAATGGGCTTGGAGGTGCCTCAAGAGGCCAAGCCACTAACCGAGGCCAGCTGCCACTAATGCTGGGCTTGGGGCTGCTCAGCAAGAGGTGTGGGGCATGCTGAGACCAGATGCTGCTAGTATGGATTTTATGAATCTTTGAGAGATTTTAAGAGTGTCCACAGCATGAGTTAAGACAGGATGTTTTTGTGGAAAAGCTACTGGAAAAGACTTGGGTGGGGTAGAGATCTCAGGAAATCTCTCGGGTGCGGCAACCAATGTTAGCCATGTTGATGGAGACTCAACTATGGCACCTGTCTGTTTCTGCTTGCTGGGAGAGGAGAGGACTCAACAAAAAAATAGTGGATTCTGCCAGCACTTCTGTCTGGGAGGGCCCCTTTAGCCCTTGCCCTGAAGCCAGAAAATTCAGTTCTTCCCCTTGTCTCTGGTGCCCACCGCCAAGCTGCTTTCCCAGTGCTGGAGCTCAGAGCGAGTGAGTCTGTCAATGAGTAAGTCCACGAGAGGGCTCTTTAAGAAGAATGCCCACCCTCTGTTTCACTTAGTCACAATCTCTGCTGATTTTCACAGCCAGAAGTTGTGGGGACTTCTCTTCTCAGCACTGGAACCCTGGGCTGCGGATCCTGATTTGAGGCTGGAACCCTTCACTCCTCGGGGGAACCTCCACAACTGATATATCATAATTTTTAACCTCTGCAGGTGTGGGGTCAGCCCTTTCCACATCTCCATCCCTCTCTCCAGACTCGAAGTGGCTTCTTCTTTATGTCCTTAGTTATAGGACTTCTATTCAGCTATACTTTAGGTGATTCTCAGTGATGTGTGTTCTGTAGTTTACCAATTTTGATGTGGTCATGAGAGGAGGCAAGCACAGTGTTTACCAACTCTGTCATCTTTGCATCTAACTCTACAAAGGGTATTTAAAAAAAAAACAACTTTCTAAACTGATTAGTTCTAGTATATTTTTTGGTACATTTCTGACAACTTTCTACATAGATGATGATGCCATTTATGAGCAAATATCCTTTTTCCTATTTTCTTTCTGATCTCTACATTTTAATATTATGTTTTGTCCTTTTGTGCTGTCTAGAATGTTCAGCATTTTACTTAATAAAAGTTTTGAAAGAAATCATCTAGACATCTTTGTCCTTTTCCCAATTCTAAGGGAAAGCATTCAGCCTTTCTCCATTTTACTCTCAGGGTTAGAGGTATTAGACTTGTAGAGCCCATAGTTGTGGAGATGGAAATCACAAAATCCATATTTGCCATTGGGAGGATGGTATTTTGGGCCACAATCATATTGGAGACAGAGCATCCTATAATGGTCTCTGACCTAATAAGTACATTGTATTCTGGGTTTGGCGCCATATACTTCTAAAGTATTTCCTCTGAACTGGTGCACTTTTATAAGGCACTTGGAATCTCCACTTAAGTAAGATTTCAATGACCTAAATCATTATACAAAAAGCTTCGATTTTTTTTTTTCTTTCCAGAGTCCAAACAGTAGCATTAAAGAGAACCATGATAGGAATTATCCCTCTTTCATCTTTTAAAATTTTGAAGATTTTTATTGGACACTACAATTCCCTTTGGGCTGTGGTATTGCTTTGAATTAGCTATGAGAAGAGATCATTTCCTAATGCTCAAGTTGGCACTGCCTACCATAATGACTCTTACTATAGAAGAAAAGGCTCTATTATGAGTATTCTCCCAGGGGGTCGGGTGGCCAACATTAAATTAAGTTGAAATGCCAGAAATTCTCACATACATCATAGAATAAGGAATCCAAAGATTTAAGGAGGTAGGAATATTGAATTTTATCTAAGCAAGGACTCACTGAATGAATCCAACTATGCTTCACAAGAGAGGATGCAATATGATGTTATCAAATTAAAAAATATATATATATATACTGTATATACTTTTAGTTTTATATAAATAGATACGTATGTATATATGCACATAGAAAATATCGTGGTTTTGTTTACATGATTGTTGAATAGTTTTGGAAAAAATAACTGGTGATTGGCCATGGACTTCCTGGGATCACTGTAAGATGAATCCAAACTAAAACTCATTTATTATTCAACCCACATAACTTCCTACCTTAAATGAAGCACTAAAGAGATGTTCTGAGTCCCCTAAAAATAGTATTGACACAGATCTGGTGTCTAGTAATTCTAAGATCAGGAAATTTTATTTTCCCCTAGAATCCAGTTACCTTGTAAATAATCTCTTGTCACACTGAAGCATGCTAGGAAAATTTACAGTAAATACTTATAGGGTGTTGCATAGCCCTTCCTTATTACTATTAATTCTTCCTTTATTTGAGAGTATCTAGGCTTATGAACTGAATCACTCTGAGAATAAAATAAAAGATTATGAATGTATCTCTTTGTCAATCAATTAGAACCATACCGCCAGGCCTAGTTTGTTGTTCTTATTACTGTTGTAGTAGTTGTTGTTGTTGTTACCAATTATAGCATTGAAATTAGACTTTAACATCCGTGCATATATTTTCTATCCTTGTAATTGCTTGGATCAACTCAGTCTGACCCAAGAACCTACTGTCTTGGATGATGAGCGGTAAAGTCTTGGCTCTTAATCTCTGAAACTCTAGGATTACATCCTCCGTGAATGAATATCTTTCATTCCATCCCAGTTGACAAAGCTTCGTGAATGAATTGTTCTCCATGAGCTTTATGGGACTTAGTTGAGATTGAGTTATAGGTCTAAAAGATAGATCAAGCAAACTTCTCTATCCCTTTAAGATTTTTTATTCCTTCTTCAACATTAGAATTTGATTTCTTTCATCTCAACTTATTTTAATGTTGACTACTGTTAAGTCTAGTTTGTACTTTCCTAACTGAGCAAGCAAATAGAATCATTCCTAGCTAATTGAGCTAGCGCATAAAATGCAGTACATCTAATAAATATACCATGTCAACAAATGTGTCCTGATTCAAAATTTTGTTTCTTCAGCTCTACTCTAGCATGTTTGAATACATGTATTCCTTTGTATACTCCTGAAAAAGAAAAAAAAAAATATATTGAAATGGTATAATCCTTTAAGCCTGTAAGAATTCTTTTTCTTGGTTAAACATTGTAGTTAATTAGTGAGTCATTTGATTTGTTTTTATAGGTCTGATGGCAAGAAAAGCTGGTAAGAACAGGGCATAAGAGGAAATAGGTATCCTTTTCCTCAGATTTTATTATTTTCCCTAAAAATAGAGGAATAAGCTTCATCAGATAGTGGAGGAGAAATTATTTCTTCAGACAAAAATACTCTTGGAATTTTGGATTCAAGTATACTTAAAATGATATAAATGCTTCTGAGTGCCACTATTCCAGTTTTTAGGTTCTTAGTCATTCCTAAGTAATGACTTAATATGGTCTATCTAAAATGGCTATAATTTTATGATAATAGTTCAACAACTGACATGCTCTAACTTTGTATTTGGACACTTCAGTCTTAAGATAAATTACAAAAAGTGTTGTTTTAAGGAAGTTATGAAGCTCCTTGGTCTTCTAATCACACGTGGATCTATGTTATTTCAATTTTATTTATTTAGTCCGTGATGCATAGACAGGCATAACTAAGTCACAACTCCATGAATGTACTCTTCCTTGTCATTGCCTTATTTTCAATAGGTACTTTATTCTATGTCATTAGAGGAAATATTTTAAATACTCACTGCTTACAAATCTTATCAGGTGAAACAGCTAATCATGGATTCTTGAGGGTTTGGTTGTCTGAAACCATTTCTTGTATCAAATAATTTTTAAGTTAGGGTTAAGTTGGAGAAAGCAGAAGCAACCCTAGTATTTTAAAGCAGAAAGTGATTTAGTACAGAACATTAAGTTTTACACAATCTTTAGAAGAGTTAGAGAAATACTCTGTAAATGGAAACTCCAGGAATGACTTTCAGATTAACATTACAAATCTTTCTCACCAAGAAATGTATTACTTCTGTTCAATTACACAGATGAGAAATGAAGTAGCTACTTTCGGAAATACTGACCCCAGAATAGACAATTTTATCTCTGATCCAGATATCAGGAATCTGCCACTATCAGTAGAGGCTGAACCACTATTTAGAACCAGGGAAGATATTTGTGCCTTACTTTTGATATCCAGGAAAACCCAGTGCTTCTTTTTCTATGTTGGGGAAGAGAAGCATGAGAAGCAGAAGAGGCACAGCCTCCTCCTTAAATCACATCCCAAATCCTAGCTGTAAGATTGTCAGAAAAAAATGCATTTTTTTTCTGGCTTGCTTCCTCAGTACAGATGAACACTGAGAGGGGATTGGAACAGATGCTGAGCCATTCAACCACATACCTCATTATGGATGTTTCTAATTGAGCATATGATAGCATTAATTTTTACCTCAACTCAATGAGCTCTTTACGTTTGAACATATAGATTATTAGCAGTTCAAGAAAATTTCTATTACTATTGTGGTTGCTGCTGCTATTTTTATTTTCTTTCCCTTGTCTTTTCACTCATTAAATTCCTTAATTCTGTTTCAAAATGACTGTAAGAGTTAGTTTATTTACCTCTTCTATTGCCTAATAAATGATTGTTGAAACAAAAATAAGTCCATATAACCATTGCAACAGTTGTAAGGATGCTATTGAATAAGGGACATTTGAGAAATTTCTTGATATAAAATAAGTAACATTAACTGCAGATAAAACTGCAATCCCATACAGCATTTATCGCAGTAAGTTTTCTCAACATAATAATACAAATTACCAGTTCAGTCTCTCTGCTTCAGAAGAATGAGCGAGTGAGGGAAAGCTATGGAAGAGCCAGAAGGGTAATTAATTACACACTTTGGGAAAATTACCTCCTACTCTCACAGCTAGTGATATTTGACCCCGGATAAAATACAGAAAATTTTCAGTTTTTATAATGATGCTAAACCATCAGAAACTTACATTGCTGGCCATATAGATGAGAAAAAAAACATGTCAATACCTGCAGGTGATTTTCAGCTTCATAAATGGATGTAAAGTTTTTCCTGGAGACATATGCATTAATGTTTACATTCATATAGTTCATTAGTGCCCCCAAAGTAAAAATAGACAAAAATACATAGTGGTATATTCATGAAATAGATTATTATGCAGTAATGCAAATAAACTAAACGATGCGATGTTGCGACATAAAGAAAAGGAGGAATTTCAGAAACATAAAATTGAGTGAACGATCGCAAACATACAATAATTTATACTGATGTCATTTTTCATTTATACTGATGTCAAAGAACAAACTTCAATGATGGTGTTTGGATGTCTAGAGGTTTTTTTTGTTTGTTGTTGTTGTTTTTTTTTTTTTAATTCCAGATGAGAAATACCTGGGTGCCCGGCACCGAAGGCCAGATCCTCCCGGGCTTGGACTCTCAGGAGTCTGCTCACTCCATCTGTGGAGCAATCTCCAGTGCTTGCGAACTACCTGATCCCCCTCTCCCAGCAATCAGAATCACAGTGCGAGGGCACCTCGCCCCAGAGTACCTCCATCTCCAGGTGCAAAAATACGCTCTGGCCCAAATTTTGTGCCCTGGAGAGATAGGTGGAAGCCAGCACGGGGAGTGAACTGCGCATGCACGGCCGCACCCTACAGATTTCTAATAGTCTGCAGGGAAGGGATAGCTATTGCTTCTGACTCCAAACCCTGGGTTGCAATCCGATATCTTCCAAAGTCCAAGGCCACAGCAAGCTGAATAGCCATTCCGTTTTTGGCTCCCTGTCCTGGACGCTACTATCCCTGAGGCGAACATTAAGGTTAGTTCTTTAAAATTAATATAAATTTATATATACTCATATATATGAGTTAATGTGATATCCAGATAGTAATTACCTTTGATTGGATAGAGTGGAGTGAGTTTTAGAGAGGGAGAAGAAGAGGACAGTTTTGGGGGTTGTTGACAGTGTTCTCTTTCTTAACCTGCATAATAGCTACATAGATAATCATGTTGTAAAAAATTGAGCTGTACAATTTGGTTTGTGCACTTTTTCTGTGTGGGTGTCTTATTTTATGATAGAAACACGAAGACTTTAAAAAAACCTGACATGAATCCTCTTTAAAGAAAGAGGCGGGCTTTCCTCTTTCCATCAATTTAAAATTGCCTGACTTCACATCTTTTACTCATTAGGATAGCCAGAGCTCCTATAGTTAGCTAGGATCAACAATCCATGACTTTCATTTTGCAAAGGAAAAGTCATAATCCAGTTACACGTGCGTGTACATATTAGTATCTAAGAAACAAGAATTACAAAGCATTTAATGATCAACTGTATTGAGACTGCTAATTGAAGCAGGAATGAGAAAATATATTTTTTAAAGAAAAAAATCAACTTCAAATTATTAGCTTTAGGGGGAAAAAGGTTTCTGGATATTTGAAACAAAGGAACCAGCTGTGTGTGTGTTTGTAAGAGAGACAGAGGAGGAAGAACTCTCTGAAATAGTAAGCTCATTAGATAATTAGTAATAGTATTTAGGATAGGGATTGACAAATATAATAATAATAATAGCATAACAATTATATGAAAATACTGAGGAGTTCTCCCATAGAATAGTCCAATACAAAAAAAAAAAAAAAGATAAAAATTCTGAAGGAGACTTTGAGAGGTCAATAATTGATCCAGTGTTTCTAATAGCCGTATCCATTTATTATAGGAAATCCAAAGGGAGAGAGAAGAGACAACAGAAATGCATAAATACAAAATCATTATTGAAGAAAATAATCCAAAACTTATGAGAAAAAGTCATAGAAAGTGACTAAAGTTTCTGTCAAAGTTATTAATGTGAAACAAACATTTTAGTATGTACAAAAGAAATATTCTCTAAAGAAGTACTAGCTGTCCTACAACTTGGGGAGAACAGGGAATATATTTACAAAGAAATCAAGTTGTGGCTACTTTCAGACCATTTATTTGAAACACATGATTCTGAAAACAATGGATCACTATCTATAAATATTTTAACTTAGCATCCCATAGTTGACCAAACTTTTGATCAAGAATTAGACAAAATAAATATATTTTTGACATGAAAGGAGATAAAGTACATATATCATATAACCTTTCTAAAAAATTTAAGAAAGTTGTGGATGTAAGAAATGGGAAGAGCCAAGTAAAAAAAAAAAAAAATAGGTGTAAACAATTGCAGATGGTTTAGTTTGAAAATTTAAAGCAACTGTTAAGAATTTCAAAAATAGAAAAATCATAATGTTTGAGGAAATGAATGTTTTCTTTTTTCCTTCTGAAATTTATAAACAGAAATGAAAAATGGCTAAGGGAGATTTTAATAAAGGATATTTTAGGCAAATTTTAACTTTGAAAGAGCAGGACCTACAATATTAATATAAAAAAGCAAAATTGCACATAATTATATTAACTAAAATGACAATAGCATTTTAATAAATTAGAGGTACAATCCAACAAATTAACAACAAAACCTCTATGTACCCTGAATTGTTAACATTAAATCATGATGATGAACTATTAGATATAAAAAGACAATAGATAAGCTTAATGGGCAGAAATAGGCAGTTAAAATCAACAAAAAGAAGTCAGATTATCTACAGAAATTAAGAAAGGTATAAGCATATGTGGACATATTTAGATGTATTTAGAATTTTGTGATCGAATCTATCTGAAATGAAATAACATCTTTAGCATATATTACAGTACTTTATTTGAGATTGATTCTTGCTTTATATCTTGTTCCAATGATTGACAATTTTTGAGAATATCAAACTGATTTAATGATTATAGCTTTAGCACAGTGTGATATTGGTCAATGCAAATTCACCATTGATTATTCTTTTCAAATTTTTATATTTAGCCTTGCATGGTTCTTATAATCAAATTCCAGAGGTGATCAAATTTGAGATAATGAATGGAATATTTTTACCTTTATAAACTAAACATAAAAGAATGTTTATGATGATAATATTGAGTTTTCCCATCCATCTATATAACTTGTTATCTGCCTTCCACTAAACTTCATAATTGTTACCTGATTTCCTCCTAGATTATGGAGGGTTTTTCATCCCAATTGCAGCCTGGAGCTTCTTCCATTCTGTGACATTTGTTAACATTCTGTCATCTGCCAGCTCTTTCCTAGAAATGCACTGAAAGCTCTTTTTCATTTTTGCTCATTTTCACTGTTTCTTGCTCCTGTGAGTTACTTCCCTTTCTATTCCTTTCAGAAAATTAAATGTAGTCATCAAAAGGAATTGGGGCATGCATTTAGCTCTTCACCTTGAATTAAAAGCCATTAAGTGTGTTTAATTTGTATTTTGCGTTAGGAACCCAACTGTGGAAATCCTTTTGGTAGGAAAGTAAGGCCCCCAAACTTAATTTATTTTCGTTTGAGTATATGTGTTTGGAGCAGCAAGCAGGATCATGATTAGTTACTATATAAAAAAATATTAAGTGTTTTGAATTTTATTTCTTTTACTAGTATTGATTCAATTCATGCAATTTTTGAGACATAAAAGCTAACAAATAATCTGATTTAAAATTATTCTTTCTAGCAGGTAGTATCAAGAATGATTATAAAATATGAAAATGTATTTTTTCCAAGGCAGGCAAAGGTTTACCTGGAAGAGCTTAGAGTAATTGACCAAAAAATCAAAAAATATTTTTTATTTTTAATTCTATGATTACATAGCACTTTAACTAAACTTATCTTAAAAAATTCCTAAGAAATTTTTATTATTCATGCATGGGGATAGAGAATGGTTTCCGTTAAGCAGATTTCTCAAATCCCTCCAATTGTTTTATTTAATTTAAACACTTTTTGGAAAAGAGAGTCTGAAGAAGAGAGAAAATAAAAGAAATTAGCTGATCAGTGCTTGCAAAGGATGTAAAAATAGATCACTCTCACTAAAAGCCTCCAGACAATTCATTATTCCATTTTATAAGCTCATGAGAAGAAAGACACTAGAGTTTACCAGAAGATAGTGCAGTTGATCAAAGTTGAGTTTCTAGCCCAGAGTTGCTGTGGACCTTCGTAATTTAGAAATGGCAAATGGTTTAATTAATTAATACTCACGCACATGAAAATTGATGTTTCTAGACATAATACAGTTGGTTCCTAACAACACATATTTGAACCGTACAGGTCCACTTATATGCAGATCTTTTTCAATAAATACTATAAATGTATTTTTTCTTATGTTTTTCTTAATAATATTTTCTTTTCTCTAGCTTAAATTATTGTAAGAATGTAGTATATAATACACATAACATACAAAATATATTTTAATCGACTTTGTGTCAGTTGGCAAGGCTACCAGTCAAAAGTAGGCTATTTATTAATAGTTAAGTTTTCGGAAATCAAAAGTTACACACAGATTTTTGACTACATAAGATTTGGTGCCCCTAACCCTGGCATTGTTCAAAGGTCAACTGTACTCAATTATTCCTTTTAATGCAATAGTATCATAAAGATTTGAAAGAATTGTCTCAGTCTGCCCTCTGCTTACCTGTGATAGAAAGGTCAAAAGCAGCCATGATCCATTAGAAAAGATATTTTAGCTGACTCTTTCAATTGACTTTGTGGCTGTTTCCAATTAATAATTACAAATGTGATGCCAGGTGGAATAATTTGATTGACCTAGTTTACTGGAGGATGCTTCAGTGTTCTTTGTGGTGAGAGAATCAGAAAACTTTTGAGTGATTGCTGAATGAATTCATTTCCACACAGTTTGCCCTTCCTTTTTCTGTGCAGTCTATGTCATGTGTACCTGTATTTGTTCCTGGTGTACAAATACTGAATCTTCTATGGAATATTTAGAAGTCTTGATAGAGTTCACATTTTTCATGCTTTGCTTGTCATGCTGCTTCTTCATTACCCATATACGTTCTTTCCATTCCCCAGTTTCCCCCAGATTCATCTCTCTGTGAAGGCTTTTATGTTCTCTGCAGGCCTTTTTATGAGTTCTCAGAAGTTTACTTGCATTTATCTTCCATAATCTTTATTAGATACAATTCATTCTTCTCTATATTTTGTATTTTCATTGAATCATGGCTTGCCAGGCAAATCCTTAAAACATAAAGACTGTGATTTATATTTTCAATTCATCACACCTAGCACTGTTCTATATACATACAAGGCTAATAAAATTTTCATAAATCAAAATACCAAAACATATATTAGTTGAATTTAAAACTAGGATTTTTCATTAACCGTGCCATCCACTGAATTTAGCTTACTTTATAACTTCTAATATAATTAATGGTGTAAACAAGTTACATTTGCAAATGTCACTATGTATATTTCTTGAAAAAGATACTAGAAATATACTATAAATATACTATAAATATACTATATTGTATATGTAATGTTGTATATATAATATAATAGTAAATAAATTGGATAAATTCTTCCTTTTATTCATTTATCTGTTTGTACATGGATCAATTAATATCTATTGATTACTCTATGACAAAGCTTTGATTAAGTTGTGGGAATAAAATATGACATATAGTACCTACATTCACAATCCATACAGCCTTATGAAGGGACAAACATACGATCATAGTAGAGATTGGTGAGTACTACAGTGGGAGATACATCAGATATTTTAATAACTTACAGTTTAAATCATATATCTGAAGCTAGTTACTTCTTCAAGTAAGCCACTAAGCTAAGATATAAAGGAATTAGTCCTAGGAAATGAGAAACAGCTATTAAAGACTCAAAATCTAAACAAGACTCTTGGAAATTTCATGAAAATAAAAATGTTTCAGTGTGTCTGTAGTGAAGTATGTGGAGAATACCGAGATATATGACTGGAGAAGCATCTTTGTAAGTCATGTTATGGTATTTGGATATTATCAAGAAAGAAATAGAACACCATTAAACAGTCAAAATCAGAAGTATTTTTATGATTAAACTCAAGGCACAGCATTATGATTCTGCCTGGATTCTAATCTCAGTCTACCACTAGGATTTATTAATTTATGGCAGGTAATAACCTTTGTTCATTGTAAAATTAGGAAAATAATACTCCCTATCTTATAGAATCATTTAGAAGCTAAAATGAGCTAATGTTTGATGCTTAAGAAAGTACCCAGCACATAATCATTGCTAAATCAGTGTTAAATATTTTTATTATTCTTTTTTGGAACATCTATTTTTATGAAAGAATGGAGAATAGGTAGAATATAAGAAACTCAGAGAAAGATCAACTGAAACGATGGTAACATAAATGAAACGAACAAAAAAAATGTTGGTAAATTCTGATTTGACCAGGAATACTACATTACTTCGAATAAATTGGAAGTTGAAACTACCCCTGGTCACTTCATTGTCCTATTGCCACTAATAGAACAAGCAACAAAAGGAAATACTAAGCTATGCGGGATATTTGGATTTTCACTATTAAGGGGAATAAAAGATATCACTCCCTCATAAACAGGGCAAAGAGGACAATTGGGGAGTCCTTAGAATACCCTCTAACATTACCATATCTAGTACTAAAAGTTATTGGAAGTCTGTAGTAAAATAGCTTCACCAAGTATGCAAATCTCCCAAGAATGACGATTTCATTATCCCTAGGTAAAGAATCCCAATGAAAGAATTCCCTGAATGAGAGGGAAATATAAAACAGGTAGCAGAGGAAGGAACTCTTACTGCCCAATAATGGCTTCATGACCATTTGCAGAAACAAAGACTGGAGGATCCACCTGTATGATTTTTCTCTCTCATATGCATAATGAAAATATATATGCACATATATATGCATGTTTATAACATATATAAATGTATAACTTAATTTACATATACATATTAAACAAAATAATCTACCTGTGGTTCTATATTTTTATTATTTATTATAAATGTACATTTTTAATATTTTCTATCTTATTTTTCCATAATTTTATTTAAGCATTGTAGGTCATAGTTAAAATTACAATTTACTTTCTAAATTACAGAACATCAAGTTAGTATAGTCAGCTGATAAGGGAGTGAGCAACACTCGATGTCTCAAGCTTTGAGATAGATGCTGCAGCTCGTGAGACCTTTAGTTCCACCACTTTTCCAAAGGCACCGAGAGTATTATCATTGCGTAGTAGCAATATACTAGAAGGAATATTGTTGTTTATGGTGGAAGTGGTGGTGTTTGGAGGCTTATTTATGGAAAATGGCGTATTTGGTGTGGGACAACCAAGTTGTGAACTCCAGGACACACACATTATGTGAGGCCATTTTGAAAAATTGTTTTTATTTTAAAAATTGACTTAATTGTAAATATGAGTCCAACTTAACTAGATAGAGCCAATTAAATGTTCATCTTCACTCAGATTTTCTTGCAACAGTGGTTCATTCCTGTAAGTTATTTTTATCCATTTGGCATGTGTTTTTAAGGCTTGGATCCAGAGCAGTGTGAGTGCTGAATGTGAATTGATCTTTTGACAAGTGCAGTCGCCATGCTTATCAGGT
>NW_011888818.1:4097783-4110209 GCF_000151845.1 Pteropus vampyrus
AATAAATAAATAAATAAATAAATAAATAAATATGTATATATATGAAAGCCTTATGAAAATAATCAACTGACAAAAATAGAGAAAAGACTGTCAAAATATGCTGGGAATTAGTTCTCCTAAAATCAAAGACAGTTCTTGTTGACAAACTCTCCATGTTGATATATTTCTTCGAAGCAAAGTTTCCTTAAGAATTAATTTTAATATGGAGGTATGTGCAAATAGAAATAAAATATCATATATCAGTTATTCCTTTGAGCTTTTCCATGGGTAATATTTTTTTTTTGTCTTTAAATGAATTACTTTACTTTGAAATGAGTTATTTTCTTCAAGTAAGATGCTAATTTTGCAATTAAGAAATTAGCTAATTAACCATATTTTTCAATGTCAGTAAGAATGCAGATTTCTCTTCTCAACATAATAAGCATAAACTAATTATAAGGAGAGATTATTAGAGCAGGCGCTGGCCCAGGGAAAGTCAAGTCGTCTACTCTTCCTATGAATTTAAGAAATTAGTAATATTTATTTCTCTGCTTTGACATTTTTTGCACAATTCAGTGTATGGCAAAATAATTTCTGTTTGTCCAGAAGATGAATCCTGGCTTTAACAAAGTACCTTTATTTGCATATTACCTTGCTTAACATGATTTCAGCTACTTGTGAAGTGATTTTGTAGCTGTGTGCTAAAGAAAACTAAATATAAGGGAACATTCAAGACATAAAACAGAGACTTCACTTCACAAAAAAGAGCATTAACCTTCACACAAAATATATGTACACATGTATAAATTTGGGGAATTGGTTTTGGTTATCAAACTCAAATATTGCTGTTATTGTTACAAAATATATTAGAGACAAAATTATAAATGTTTTAAAAGATTACATTTATGTGTTCTTCATACACATCTACTTACATATTAGAATCCTCATTCTATTAATAAACATTTAAGTTTTCACATATTTAAATTAACTATAAGTATGATAAATCCATTGAAATGATGTTTAAGCTTTAAAATGTTTATAATATAGGTTTTTGTTTTGCTTTTGATTATCCAAATGAAAATGTTTTCTACCTTGATAATTTTCTGTGTTTTAGTTTAGTCTCCTTGTCCTATATTGTAAAAGCTCACTTCTGTATTTTTATATTAAAATTCAGAAGAGATTTGAATGCCCTCTTCAAATGGTTTATGACTCATAGTGTTCACATTTAATGATAATTTCTAAGATATTAGCAATAAAATAATTTATCTTATTTAAAAAATAATTTAAAAATGTATAAAACTAAAATCATGGGAATAGTAATTTCAGGAGAAAATGTATTATACATTAATGACATAGGCCCTCAGGCAAAGTTTTATCAGTTGTAAAATAATAGTATGACATGCTTCATCTACTAATTTTCCTTCCATATTTCATATTTCTTCCTACTTGCTTGCCAGTCCATTTCAAGTGGACTATTATTAGCATTGAAATAGACCTAAATATTAAATTACTAAAATATCTTATGCTTTAAGTTTCTGTTCACTTACTTATTGACATATTTTACAAAACTATTATTACTACACACTGGCACAGTCATCTTTCCATCTCGCCTTGGAGCAGAACACATTTATTGTGGGTGACTGGATATCACATCTATAAGATTTTAAGTCAGTAGGGTGAATTGGGAATATGTTGGCTTTTGCTCTAAGTAGTCATGGTATTTCATGGAGAAAGCAGAGGATGGCATTTATATTGCCAAGCATTAGTCTGGATTGAGGTGAATTTTAGGTGATTTTTACAAATTTCACGATAGATTTATTCATTAGATTTTTTAGCAGTTAATTCCGGGTCATGATAGTCTTGATCCAGTTTATCTTGGCTTTGGTATTCCAAGGATGCTGTAGTCATGTTTTCCTTCTTTAGCCTTCTGAGTTTTTGAGACAGGAAAAAGAACATTTTGAGAAATCATTTATTTACTCAGATATTCAAGAAAAATCACAAATGCCAGTGTTCACCATTTAAGAACACACACTGCAAAATTGGATTATCGGGGAGGGAGAAAAGAAGAAAGGAAGCAGGGAAATTATTAAGTCTGAGTATAATGGAATTTGGAGGAAACCTGGGTATTGGTTCATCTCCAATTTGGGAGATGTCAGGGGTAGGGGAAGTATGCCTCATACAGTGAGTGTGTTAACTTCCTCAGGAACAGTAGTCCAGTCATAAAGAGCCTGATTCTAGAGCCCGCCTGACTGACCCTGTCACCTGTTACTAATAGCTGTGTTTTCTTGAATAATTTACATAAATCTTCTATACCTTCCTCCCATTATCTATACAACAGAGGAAAATATTTTTCCAAAGTTTTTTTAGAAGAAGTGAAATAAGGACCTGTGAAGTGCTTAGAAATATATCTGGTGATAATGGTAATGATTATGTGAACTTCTGTGAGTCTGGATTAACAGCCAGAATTATAATTAGATTGTTCTCACTCCAGGCACAGCTTAGGCACACCAGACTTTGGTTGCATCGGAAGTGAGTGAGCATGGGGATATGGAGTATAAGAGAAGGCAATATGGGGATAGAAATATGATACTAGATGGATTGTTCAGTATTACTTCCCATGGCAGTTATGTATCTGGGCCAAATATAAACGAATCTCCCTGATATTTCTCAGTGCTGTTGAAACTACTCTATCTCATACTTAGCTTGTATTTACCTGGATTGCTCTAAGACCTTTCTGAACTTAACTAGCTTCTTCTAGTCATTTCCATCTAATGCATTAATATGCTAATGTAACTAATAACTAACATTTGTACAGAGCTTTATTGCATTTAAAATGCTTACATATTAATTTTCTTACTAAGTTTAATTTATCCTTCCTGAATAGACAACTCAATTGTTAAGTGCAATTCTAATAGATTCAGCACCAGAGTTTTGCATTACTTCTATGTTGTTTGTGAGGTTTATTACTGTTAAATTAAAAAAATAATAATAATTTAACAGTAATTTAAGCATTTGATAAAAATTTAGAAAATAAAAATATAACTTAAAAATATCCATAAAGGCAACATCAAACAATTAGTTCTCAATTTTAATTTCTCATCTATACATTTTATCCATTTTGAAATTGTGTGTGGAAGGTGTGTAACATTCATTTTTTCAAATGGTTAGACAGTCGAAATAACACCACTTGCTGAATAATCTATACTTACTACCTATTTTAAAACTTTAACATTTTCAGTCTTCATTTGGATGATTTCTTGTCTCCTTATTTTTGAAATTCTTTTTCTCTTTCATAAAGTTCACTTTCAATTTGAGTACCAGAAAGTTTTGATTATTAAAGCATAATAACATGTTTAAATAAGTTAAAGAACAAGTGTTCCTCCATAATTCATCTACTTTATATTCTTCCTGGCTGTTCCCCACATAAACATATTTTCATTGTTAAAGAGGTAGCCAAAGAATGAATGTGTGTGTGTGTGTATTAACCTTGATACGGAGTTTAGTGCATATGTTTCAGTTAGTATTTACATTTTAGAAAATGGATTTTTTGTGGTTAATTTTAGTTTTTCTTATGTAAATATTTACTTCCTTCCAAAATCAAATTTATATAACAAGGTCTATTCCCTTCTGGAATTTATCTGAAGTTTACACTACCAAATTTTCTGTTTATCTATCTTCTAATATTGTAAATGTGCAAGGTGCCAGCATGGTTTGTAAAAGATTGTAGAAGAACCCTAAGAAGTGTCCATTGTGGAGAGAGAATAGCAGCTGTGCAGGAGAGGCAAGAAACTCTATCTGGATCCTTCATTCCTATGTCTCCTGTGGAACAAAAATTTATCTATGGAGGAAATGCAACAATCATTGCTTTTCTCTTTATCACTCTCACATTTTTTAAGGACACAAAGCCTTTGCTATACATACAATTTTTTAAGGGGGTTTGATACCAGAGTACACATGTACTTAACTCATGTCCATTGGGGCAGGTGGAGAAGGGATAGACCAAAGGAACTGCTGGAAGATATTGGTAGACACTAACTGAAGGTGGGAGAAGAGAACCGGGAGGGGAGAACAGGTATAGGAGTAAGTGCTGAATCCAGAGCTATAGAAGGGGAGGGGCAGAACCAAAAAGTCCATACTCACTGACACTCAGAATACCTTGTCTAATTAGGGTTTATCTTTAACCAGAATAGCAAATCGTATTTCACCACCAAGCTAAGAAAATGCAATTTACAAATCATAGAAGAATACAACTAGGCAACAGAAAGGAGACTAAGGAAGTATTCAGTTTGTTGTTGCTGTTTGTCCTCAATGTACAATAATCTTCAAATTCCTGTAGAGTTTCCTCTATGTGGAATAGGGGTGGCTTAACACAGTAGTAACTGTTCTATTATGTTAGGACTTTCCTCGTGCTGTGCCTCAGAGCGGTCTTCTTGCATAAGCTTGTTATGAGAATGGGTCTGTCTCTCTAATATTTATTTATGTAAATGCTTTGACAAATAGAAAGCTCAAATTTTGTTTAGTTTCTTTAACAACATAACTGTACTCTTTTGATATTATGAGGACTTGTGAGTTCATTTTCTACTACTTTCTTCAGGATTATTATTAGAGTTTGTATTCTGAAATGCCAGTTGAGTAGAAAGTCTTAATGGTACCTAAAAACTCATGATGTAATAGGAGGTCAGAATGATAATATCTTAATTTGGAAGACAGATTGCATATGTTTATTTTTCTAGTTCTCTTACTAAAAGGCACCAAAGAACACAGAGATGAACGTCCACCAATTCACACTTCCAGGAGGTAGCACTGGAGTGCTCTGCCAATTTTGTGGCACATAAATAATGCCCGTCCTGCTCTTTTATGTTGTCACTTACTTTTAACAAAATAAAAAATGTGTTCTCAGTCATATGACTATTTAAAGTTAAAGCTTTTGAGCCAGGATCCTTTCTGTTAATGAAAATGAATTCAGCTATGTTAAATGCTGCCAGATGAATGGACACTTAGTTGCTTATTTTAGGATTTTAATTAAAATTTGTGTTTTAACCTGGAAAAAAAAATCTGCTAGCACAAAACCTCCACAAAGCCACTGCTTACTGTCACACATTTTATTTGATGATAGTTCCTGGGCTCATTAAGATGCATCATTGTAGCTTTAGCTCCTGAGTTGATCATATGTATCAGTTGCAGCAGAGGGATATATTTAATTTTTCACATTATTTGAACAAGTTTTGAATATTAAAGGCCAGACACAAAGAAAGACCACACTACCGGAACTGCTGACAGGGCTTTGGGGCCAGTTAATTGCTGTAAACAGAATGGTTTCTAATGCTCTTTTTAGTTATGTGTTTGTGGCTGCCAGCAGTGTTCAATGGGGCCTTTATAAATTCACTCTTTATCTTTGACTCCAGTTGATTGACATGTTAACCATGCACTGGTGGTGTTTGAAGGAGTGCATTTTATTTCTATAAAGATATGGATATTTTTCTGAACCTTACACAACCAGACCTAAATATTATAATTTCAGCTGAAATTCTTTAATGCTTGAAAATGATTAGTCTGAAAAGCTAGACAAGTATTTTAGTGTTGAGTTCGTTTCTTAATTCGTTGAAAATGCATTTCGTAGGTACAAATTTCAAGGAAAGACATGCTTATTGCAACATTTACTAACACATCTTTTAACTACTTCCTTACATTTTTATTTGTCAAATGTGAAATGATGTTTCTATTTTAATTTTCATTCTGATTTTTAATTAATAATGTTAAGAAAAATATCAACATATTTTAAATTTGTTTCCTAATTGATTATGTTATCATAGCTATAAGTAAACCAATTACTAGTGATTTTTAAATGATACTGAAATTGTGATTTTTCCATTGAGAGAACATGTAATAATTGTGTTTGAAAATACTAAAAGTTCCCAAATTAGAATGTAAGTGTGCTCGTGCATGTGCTTGTATGCTCTCTCTCTGCCTTTTACCTATGAGTAGCTCACTCTAAAAAGGAAGAAACTTTTCCGTGGATAATTCAGTGAAATGTGAGAATAATGCTATTTATAGAAATAGAACTAAAACAAGCTATATTATGTATTTTGACCCCAAATTATCTGTTTTAACAGAGTAGAAATCTTTCATCTGAGAGATAGTAATTAAAATCTTTTTTTTTTTACCATTATACAAATTCTTTTTAAATCTTTCAAAAGAACATTATGACAGGGTGTAATCCAACGTGAATTGCAAAGGAAAAAATAATTTAAATGTGTGATATCAAAGACTTTCCTTTATGCTGCAGATTGTAACATTCTGTGACTAATCTTTTCTTTGAAAAGCAACTTCAAATACTTCTCAAATGCAACAGTACTTGTCTTTTTTTCATTCTTTTGGAAAATTATAATTTTTATTTTTCTTCGTGGTATTTAATTTTTTCACAACTGATTTAACATCAAGTGGATTTAGGTGTTGGCATGATCATGGACGACAAGCTGAGAGTAGTTCTCTACAATCAAGAACCAATATTTCTATCCCGAAAAGAGCATAGTGTCCTCAGAGATGTGACTCCTGATATGAAAATAGTTTTTCTGATTATAAACAGTATTGTGTATTTTCTACATATTGTTTGGGGATCTTGGGTGTATTTTTGGGTTTTGCTTCCGTTGTCATTGGGCTGGACAGAAAATATTAATTCTCAAAACTCAGACTACCTGCCCATTTGAAATAAATTTGAAAGTGTAAGGCAGAAAACATAATGTGAAACACAGACTTCCTTAAGGATACAAAGACCTGATATTAGTCCAGTTATGCCATGATTGCTACATGATTAAGAATTACTAATATCTCAAGGTTTCAGTATCATCATATTGAAAATAAAGGGTTCGGAAGCAATGATATTAAAGGGCTTTATAGTCTAAAACTATGCAATTTTATTAACCAGTAAAGATGTGATGTTCTTTCTCAATGACGTAATTATTTCCATGCATACATAGCAGTTGGACAATAATATATGCTTGTTTACCTTACCATTCTAATAAAATGACAAGAGGATGTTATTACAGTGTTATTTTATAAACTTAGTTTTAAAAGCATCAACAAAGCATTTAGTATCCACTTAACTATATGGCAGTGACAGAATTACTCATGCTGAAAAGTAAAAGCTCTAGTCATGCCTTGGCAAATTCTGTCATGATTTGGAACTCTAACTAAATGACACTTGAACCATAGCTCTTGATGAAGTTATCTAACCAAACAGAATTTTGAGATGTGGTGGCTACATCCCACTGCTCTTAGTAAAAGATGGAGAATATCAGGAAAGAATTAGCCCATAGCTGAAAAATGAAAGGTATACAGTTTTGCAAACAGTAACTCTCTTTTCATGTGGATTATATCTCTAATCGCCATATTGTACACCTTAAATTTATACAATGTTATATATCAATTATATCTCAGTAAAACTGGGAACAAATAAAAAAATAAAAATTGTTGATATTTTACTGTAGGTACCTAAAAAAAGAAAGAGTCCAATACTGTGCAAAAGATAAGTGATAAAAGCAAAAACAAAAACAAATGAGAAAAAAACAAAACTTAGACAGAAAAGATTCTGTTTTAGAGCCTTTTGCAAGAACATCTAAGGAAATATTCTTGGCCATAAAATAGGTGAAAGCACAGAGACAAAGATCAAATTATGCTTTTGCCCATTTTATGTTTTGTTGTGTTATTTTTTCCTCAAGTTTTATTTTGCCTTCTCTTCCAGGGCTATAATCTCAGATGGCTTCAAGGAGAAGAAAGGGGAAAAGCCAAGAACAGAGCCCTTTAAATAATGAGAATTCAGGATTAAACATTATGATCTGATGTTTTTGGCTTTGCTTATTTTCCCATGGAACTAACTGAAAGCAAATCAACTGGATGCCCTCTAAGTTTTAGCAGAAAATTTACTGCCAAAGAGTCTATAATTCTGGCCTAAGAATATTTGTAACAATTTCACCTACATTCTGAACCCTCAAAACCTAAACCTGTAGGAAGCAGGTTATGAAACCCATGCAGACTTTTGGGGTAGAGCTTTTATTTTGGCTTTCATTTCTCATCATGGAATAAGCCAAGAAGTAGACCAAATAGAAATTCCATGTGTATATGGGATTTGCATATATTACAGGTGATTATTGAACAGTATTTTAAATGATATTGCAATAGTGACCATCAATTTGTGAAAAAAATAGACTTTTTATTTGTTTTTTCATACATAGAAAAATCCCATATGAGTGAAAGATTGTGACAGAAGAGTACATGTACATGCACACACACACATTATAAATGTATAGGACATGTGCATTTATAGGTAAAGATAAAAATATAAATATAGTTATAGATATAGATTTTTGAATAATCTCTTTGGCCTTGATGAACAAAAAGACAAACCATTAAGAAACCATAAAGGAAAAGATTGGTGGATTTGACCATATGAAAATTAAAACAATTTTCAGGTGGTAAAGACAATATGGACATTCTGAACAATATGATATTCTGAAAAATGAAGACTTGACGAATTTATTTGCATTACATATATATATATTACAGTTAATAAGCTAGAACAAAATTATATAAATAGTTCTTTCAAAGAAATCTGTTCCAAAGGGATTAAAAAAAGGCAACAAACGTTATGAACTATCATTACTATGAGTATGAGTCAGTTAATACGAAAGCTAATACAGGTGACCCATAAACTAAATGAGTACATTAAAGGTATCAAATATGTCAAATAATCTCTAAAAATTAAAATACTTGTGGAGTACCATTAATATAAACTAAATTTAAAATATACATATTATTAATAATTAGCAAGATTACGAGGAAGCACTCATTCATACACAGTTGTTGGAAGTTTAAACTGGAACTTCTTTTGGGTGACTTGGTTAACAAATATAAAATGCGTACCAGGCTATGGTCATGCCACCTTGAACAGCCTGATCTCGTCTGATGTCGGAAGCTAAGCAGGGTCTACCTGGATGGGAGACCACCTAGGAAGACCAGATTCTGTAGGAGTAAAAAAAAAAAGATAAAAAAATGTGTACTATTTGACCTGCCAATTACATTTCTTCTATTTATTAGGACTATTGGCGCCTGATTACAAAGTTATATGTTTGAGGACATCCATTACAACATTTTATATAATGGAGAAAATTTGGAACAGAATACTGTCCATTATAGGGAAAATTTTAGAGAATGTCCTGCTGTACATAAAAGAAAAATGATATGTCTATTTTTTAAAGAAGAATGATTTCCAAAATATAATTATATTTATATAAAATTGAAAACCAGAAAAAACTTATAAGTATGTAGTATATAGAGAACTGTCTAGGAGGATACCATGCAAACTTGAATAGTTCTTTCTGAGATCTGTCCATGGTACTAGTTGGGAAGCTTATCACACCATTTTAACTTTTATGCTTTTTAAACATTTTAACAATAATAATTGTAATATTTTCAAAAATATTTTAAAAAATCTTCCTTTGTGGATTTTGCTATTACTCAATAACCATGACATAGTTTATTTTGAGTATTAATATGCACTGGTAGATTATAAAGGTATTTATTTAATATGTTTCTATAAATAAATAAACTGCCTGAGGCAAAGTCTTTATCTCTTTATGTTCATTGCCATAGAATAACTTAGCATGTATGTATTTCGAAAAGCTAGGATTTTGAGAGAATTAAAGATTTCTTAAACTGTGTTACAAATTGCATGATTATTTTCCATGAATAAGAAACCATCTGTAGAAGAATGTGAAAATGTCTGCAGAATAAAATAAATGATGTCTGCAGAATAATGCAAATAACAAAATGTCAGATAGAAAGCTCCATTACTGGAATAGACAACAGAGTATTATATTCTACTCCTACCTCCATAATAATTAGCTATATAGAAATAAATATTTAACTTCTTCATGTCTCAGTTTTGGTTTCTGTCAGATAGAAGGATAGACTAAGCAATTCCTGCACTCAATTCCAGCCCTTGTTTTATAGTTTTTAAATTCTGTTTTCTAAAAACCCTGTTAGAGACCAAAAAATTACACTCACATTTCTTTCATGTGTAGTGAAAAAAAAGAGAGAAAAAGTCTAATGGGATTAATTAGATAAATACTTAAAACTACAAAGGCTGAATCAAGGGGTAGACATATTTCAAAAATTAAATTTTAGCGCCAAAATATCTTCAAAAATATATATCAAAGTGTAGTAGTTACTCTATTATAAGAGAATAACCTCTCCTCGTATCTGATATCGCTGAGCAATATAAGATTTAAGAAATTATGATGATCAAAAATGTTATTTTTATTCTTGTATATCCGAAGCTAAACTAAATTGGTTTAAATTCTGATTCTTCCACTTACTAGCTGTAAAATTGCGCAATTATAATATTAGGCAAAAAAACCTCTCTTGGCTGGTTCTAGGGTGATTGTGAAGACTGATTAGAGAACTCAAATAAAGAATGTGGATAGTGTTTGATAGAAAGTAACTGCTACGTATTTGTGGTATTAATTATTATAATTTCTAGCTTCTTGATTTACTGCTTAATATGGCCTTCTACTCACTTAAGATTATAAATATATTTACAAAAATAATTTATTTGATGCTATAAAATACTTTCATATGCTATTTAATGTATTTTTTTTCATGTAATATAAGGTAAGGATTCTTCTTTTTTTTCCCCTTAATAAATTCCTATAGCTAAATGGATCTATTTTCAATTTCTAAAATTAAAAAAATTCATCATTATTTGGTGGAGAAATAAATATCTATTTGTAAATTGAATCTATTTATACTTTTAGTCTCAGGTGCTGATGAGTATTATAATTTATACCATATGGAGGAGCTTACATTATTCCATTTAACAACACTGAAATATTAACTGTTAGCTTTATTTCACTGAAAATTTTACTACCATGCTTTTTCATTGGAGTAAAGTTATTATAAGCATCGTTACCTCAGTTACATCATTAGCTTTTACAAGGGCAGCAAACTTTTAAACAGTGATCCTAAAACACACACACACACACACACACACACACACACACACACACACACCAAGATTTGTAATGAGGTGTTAAGTTTGAAAAATACCTCATGCTTTGATCCCCCTTATCATTGGGTTAAATATTAGGGTGGGGGGAAGAATTATTTATTTAACCTTGCCTACATAGAGTTTTTCCAAAATAGTCAACCAGACATCTCTTAAAATAAACTTTAATATCTCATGAAATATTGTTTTCTATTGAGTCTAGCTTAGAAATAGAAAATAGAGGTTCTACATCATATGGTTTGAAAAATTACCAACTCAAGCAGCTTATCCAGAAAACATAAAGAATAAAGTGTCAATAATTTCCTCTCTCTGGAAATCAAAGTGCAAAAACCTCGTATAGCCTTTATGGGAAAACCTGATGAGTACAAGAAGGCATTCATTCTTACCTGCAAGGATGAAAGAAATGAATCTTCCTGAATGATTTTCAACATTACTTCAGTTAGACAAATAAGCTTTGATACTTGATATTCACACTACAGTATTCTACTCGTTCCGATGCAGTAATGTGGAATCATAATATTATCATCAGGAAGATTTAAGTGATAACTACATATATGCATAGTAGTTGATAGAAAGTATTAATAACTTAGCAGCTATAATGCTTGAATTTGAATCTGGGATCTACCAGTCAGGAGCTGTGTGACATTAGAAAAATAGCTTAAATTCTATAGGCCTCAGTTACCTATCTAAATAATCAGGAAATAATGCAAGTGTGTGTATTAGTTTTTGTGTGTGGATTTAATGAATTAACACATGTAAATTTCTTTAAAGAGTTTTTGGCAAAGAGTAAACATTCAACAAAAATGCCATTTCTGACTACCATTCTGTAAGCAATTTCTATTTGTCATTTTAAAAAACATTATAATTGTTTTTGCATTTTAGCTTTATATATTATCTGTTAAAAGACTATATGGCCATAGTCTACCTAATAATATGGGGTTTTCTTGTTAAAGTCAAAAAATTGACTTTATTTATGGGAACAGTTTTAGGTTTACAGCAAAACTGAGTGGACGGTACAGAGATTTCCTATATCTTTCTTATCTCCACTCATGCATAGTCTCTACCATTATCAGTGTCCCTAACTGTACATTCGTTACAATTGGTAAATCTACACTGATACATCATGATTACCCAAAATCCATAGTTTACATTAGGGTTCACACTTGGTATAATTCTATGCCTTAGAACAAATGTATAATGACATGTATCCACCATGAATAGTATCACATAAGGAGTAGTGTCACTGTCCTAGAATTCCTCTGTGCTCATTCTATTCATCCCTCCCTCCAACTTAACCTCTGGCAACCACTGATCTTTTCACTTTTATTATAGTTTTGCCTTTTCCAGAATAATGCATAGTTGGAATCATATAGTGTATGTGTGTG
>NW_011888818.1:4110259-4115204 GCF_000151845.1 Pteropus vampyrus
TTTCTCCATGTCTTTTTATGGCTTGATAGCACTTTTATTTTTAGTGCTGAATAATATTTTATTGTCTGGATGTACCATAGTTTACTTATTCATTCACCTCTGAAAGGATATCTTGGTGGATTCTAGGTGTTGGCAATTATGAATAAAGCTGCTATGAACATCAGCGAGCAGGTTTTGTGTAACTCCTTTGGATTAATACCAAGAAGTGCAATTTCTGGAATCCAATGTAAGAATATGTTTAGTTTTGTGAGAAATTGCCAAACTGTCTTCTACAATACCTGCATTATTTTGTATTCCCACTAGTGATGAATGAGAGTTCCTGTTGCTTCACATCCTCACCAGCATTTGGTGTTGTTAGTGTTCTGGATTTCATCCATTCTGATAGGTGCTGCTTTCTAAAACATGGGGTATTTTTTTCTTCCCAGGAAGTAGATTTAGTTTAAATATTTGGTTATGCATTTTGTTTTATTTCAACTAATGTGGATAAGGAACAGAAAATATAATCTTGATAAGTTTTTCTATAGTAATCCTAGAATTATTTCATCTCTTTTCTCTCATATTTATTATGAGAAAAAAAATGTTTTTTGCTTTTTCATTCCAAACCACTACTCCAACTCCTCCTGAGGGAAAAAATGTATGTGTGTATTTATGTTTATATATATAACTTATTACTTCTAATTAATTTATTACATAAATATAATCACATGTATGTAAATATATAGGAGTGCAACAAAGTAATATATCTAGACATATAAATATATACATGTATATGTGTGTCTGTGTGTGTATGTATAATTTTGTTGCACACATTATTTGCCTAGACTACTTTTACTCTTCCTGGCTTATTGTCTTTCAAACTGTCTCTCTCCCACTGCTTCATTTAATATTTTCCCCTTGTCTAAACCTGTGTTTTTCTGGGTGATAACAATATGTTAAATTATTGAATATGGCCACTTATTTTTTGTAATTTCTAAGAAGTATTTTTTCTTGTCCAGTTCAGCCACTCATTCACAAATGACTATTTTCCATCAATAAAAATGATGACTTCAGTCCCAATCATTAGTCTTCAATTTTTATTCCTCCAGTTTAAACACTTTACTGCCACAATTTCTTCACTTATTCATATAGTAATAAATTATAATAATCTCTAGACCCTTTAACTCATACTTCATTAAAACTGTAGGTGAAATCAATAGCCATATGTTTCAAAGGCATGTAATGAAAAATTATAAGAAAAGGGGATGCTTGTTTCTATTAAAGCTCCACCTGTATCTTTGTGTTTTTTTTTCCCACTAGATTATGAACTCCTGGACAACAGGAACCTTATCATATTTTCTTATATGCCTTGTGCATAGCTGGTGCTCTATAAATGTTAGTTGTATTTGAAGTTGAATACATAGGTTCTTTAAGAAAAAAAAATGCAATGGATTAAATGTAATGCAATTTTAAAAAATCATCTGTCTCCTTGAAGAAGATGAATTATATATTAGAATGCCTATGCAACATCTACACTCAGTATTCTGATATCTTAAAATTAATTTCTCTGAAGCTAAATTTCTATTTGCTGAACCCCACCTCAGAGGTTTTATATTATTCTTCCTCATTTTTGCAAATGACAACTTCATTCTTTAAATATCTTTGGTCAAAAATAGTGAAGTTATTCTTATCTCTAATTTTTCATACACTACACCTAACCCATCAGTGAACCCTATCAAAATTTCCTTTCAAAAAAATTCAAAATCTTATTATTCCAAATCGTTTGCACTACTTCTATCCTAGCCAAGTAATCATCTCTTTTCCTCTGAACTATTGCAATAACCTCATTTGGTCTTCAGTTTTCACCAGAGTTCCTCTACAAACTGTTTTGTTGAATCCATTTTAAAACCTAAATTAAGATTTCTCCTTATGACTTGGGTTTGAAAGGCTGAGAAAAAGTGTTCTTCCTATTTAGTAATAATAAATAACTTGCATAAATTATATAATGATATTTTTTTAACCCAAAAGATATTATAGGGCAACTAGTAGTCTAATATTTAAGGATGGATGATTCCTTCTAAGGAGGTACAAGAAATGCATACAGAGGCAGAGCACAGGAAAAAATATGGTTGCAAAAAAGTGAAAAAAATTAATGATAAATTTAATGCATTTAGACTAAAGAACTCCTGCAGCTACAGATATAAAAGAGTTTCTCACTCAATCATGGGCAGAGTTTGTTGTTGTTGTTGTTGTTGTTGTTGTTGTTGTTGTTGTTTCTTCTGTGGATAAAAGACCAGGGAAAGAACATTGTTGGTAGTATACGAATGGTAGAGAGGTTTGTGCTCCAGATCAGACACCACTCCAAAAAAAAGCAAAAATCCCTGTTCTGTTTATTTCTTTCAGACAGAGGAAATCCTTTAAACTATGGAAGGGAGAGCTGCAAATCCTGCCAGCAGCAAGGCATAGGGACAAACGATTTATTTTTGAGGGAGGGATAGAAAAAACAAACAAACAAAAAAACCCCACTCAATTTGTACAAGAGAATCAGAAAAGAATTCTGGGCCTAATACCGTTAGCACTTTCTTCTTCTGACCTGGAGCACAAACCTCTCTTCCATCCAAGACATGCCTAGCTACAAGGCAAAATTTGTCTACAGGAATGATGAAAAATATACAAGAGGCCCAGGAGCACATGGTTGACGTAAAGCTGAGGCTGAATCAGGATAATAGAAATCACCTCCTGCCCTCCACCTCCACACAACAAACACAAAATAAAAAGCTACAACAGATACTCAATGGAGGGACAAGAACATGAATGTGGTCTTTTCTGAGTCTCAGGCCCAGAGGGAAGGTTAAAAGCTGAGAGGTCAGCTGGGGAAAAACCCTCCAATATTTCAGTTCTCACTGTAAGAACAGGATGTCAATAGACATATTTGAATATTGAGGCACAAATTAGGTTAACTATAGCAAAACAAATTCAAACTCAACTTCTCCTACATAGCAGTTGAGCTATGGACGGGAAGGAGGAGGGGGAAGAGGATGGGGAGGAGGAAATGACAATTTTGATAGACCTTGCAATGGATTAAATTTTAGATTAACAGAAAGTTTTATAAAATTAAGTATTATAGCTACAATAGAAGATATTTATAATGAATAAAAATTAGAATACTTTGATTCTAATTTTTGATGTATTGCATAATAACTTTCTGTCCATGATGGACCCCCATGTATGATGGTAGTCCTATAAAATCATAATGGATCTGAAAAATTCCTATCGCCTTGTGACATTGTAGCACAGCACATTACTCATGTATTTGTGGTGATGCTGATGTAAACAAATCAAACCTACTGGGCTGCCAGTCCTTTAAAAGTATATGACATATAATTATGTATAATTAGGCATACTACATAATGCTCGATCATAATATGTTACTGGTTTATGTATTTACTATACTTTTTATCTTTAGATTGTACTTTTTTTACTTATAAAAAGTGTTGCATTTTTTATAAAAAATAACACATCATACTGTTTTATAAAAACAGTATATGTTATGTCTGCAGCAGCCTCACAAATCTCATCTTTAGTGTGTCGCTTGATTGTATCATTTTCTTCTGTGTTTGATTTAATGTCTTGTTGTTTTGTACAGTAACATGCTGCACAGATTTGTATCCCAGGAGCAATAGGCTATGCCTTGTATGTGGTAGGCTACAACATCTAGGTTTGTGTTAAGTGCACTCTATGGTGTTTACACAATGACAAAATCGCCTAAGGACACATTTCTAAGAACATATCCCTGTTGTTAAGTGACACATGACTGTATTAGAGAAATGACAGAAGAGGCATGCCTATTGGCAGATGTACATACTACTTTCCTTAGTCTCTGTTGTTACATGCATGGTGTCTAGCATTCATACATAAATTATGAAATACATTCAGTAGCAAGAAAAAGAGTCAATTGAATGAACAAAACAACCAAAATACACAAACTCAAATGTCTCACATGTGGGAATAATTACACGAAAACTTTTAAATTATTATGATTAATATGGTCCGTGATATTGTAGTAAAGGTATACAATATGCATGAAAAGATAAATTCAGCAAATGATGGAAAATATAAGAAAGAGTTAGAAGGAAATCCTAGAAATATATTATTTAAATGATATCAGTGGCAAAGAATTCCTCAAAGGACCCATTAGTAACCTCAAATAAGCAGAGAAAAGAATCAGTGAATTCAGAGAGAGGTCAATGGCAATAACATAAATTACTTCACCAAAATAAAAAGTAGTCGGAGAGAATGAAGCATTCGAGAGCTGTAGGGCAATATCAAATGGTTTATATATATATTCAGTTGGACCCCAGGGAAGGATAGAGAAGATGCAAAAGAATTATGTGAGGAGATAATTGCCAAGGGTTTACCCCCAAATAATAAAAGAGATCAAACCATATATCCAAGAATCTTAGATCACTTCAAGCAGTATAAATAACAAATAAAGCATACTTAGGCACATCGTAGTTAAAATACTATAAATGAAAAATAAGGGAAATTCTTAAAGGAAGCCAGAGAAAAAGACACATTATCTACAGAGGGACTGTAATAAAGATTATAGCATACTTCTTGTCAGAAAGCTCTGAAAGTTAGAAGACAGTAGTTTTATATCTTTAAAGTACTGAAAGAAAAACAAAACAAAACCTTGTCAACTCAGAATTTTATGCACAGTAAAAATGCCTTTCAAAAATTAAGTTGAATAGCGACATTTTTAAATAGCAAAAATTTAGAGAGTTCCAGCAAACTTGTGCTATAAGAAATGATAAAGAACATTCTTAATGCAAGGAAATTGATGTCAATGAAATAACCTGGATCTGTTCAAAGAAATGAAGACCTTTGGACACGGTCCAAAAATGAGAACAAATATATTTTTAATCATTTTAATATCTTTAAAGAGTAATTTACTGCATAAGCCAAAATA
>NW_011888818.1:4115254-4126320 GCF_000151845.1 Pteropus vampyrus
ATCATTTTCTTCTGTGTTTGATTTAATGTCTTGTTGTTTTGTACAGTAACATGCTGCACAGATTTGTATCCCAGGAGCAATAGGCTATGCCTTGTATGTGGTAGGCTACAACATCTAGGTTTGTGTTAAGTGCACTCTATGGTGTTTACACAATGACAAAATCGCCTAAGGACACATTTCTAAGAACATATCCCTGTTGTTAAGTGACACATGACTGTATTAGAGAAATGACAGAAGAGGCATGCCTATTGGCAGATGTACATACTACTTTCCTTAGTCTCTGTTGTTACATGCATGGTGTCTAGCATTCATACATAAATTATGAAATACATTCAGTAGCAAGAAAAAGAGTCAATTGAATGAACAAAACAACCAAAATACACAAACTCAAATGTCTCACATGTGGGAATAATTACACGAAAACTTTTAAATTATTATGATTAATATGGTCCGTGATATTGTAGTAAAGGTATACAATATGCATGAAAAGATAAATTCAGCAAATGATGGAAAATATAAGAAAGAGTTAGAAGGAAATCCTAGAAATATATTATTTAAATGATATCAGTGGCAAAGAATTCCTCAAAGGACCCATTAGTAACCTCAAATAAGCAGAGAAAAGAATCAGTGAATTCAGAGAGAGGTCAATGGCAATAACATAAATTACTTCACCAAAATAAAAAGTAGTCGGAGAGAATGAAGCATTCGAGAGCTGTAGGGCAATATCAAATGGTTTATATATATATTCAGTTGGACCCCAGGGAAGGATAGAGAAGATGCAAAAGAATTATGTGAGGAGATAATTGCCAAGGGTTTACCCCCAAATAATAAAAGAGATCAAACCATATATCCAAGAATCTTAGATCACTTCAAGCAGTATAAATAACAAATAAAGCATACTTAGGCACATCGTAGTTAAAATACTATAAATGAAAAATAAGGGAAATTCTTAAAGGAAGCCAGAGAAAAAGACACATTATCTACAGAGGGACTGTAATAAAGATTATAGCATACTTCTTGTCAGAAAGCTCTGAAAGTTAGAAGACAGTAGTTTTATATCTTTAAAGTACTGAAAGAAAAACAAAACAAAACCTTGTCAACTCAGAATTTTATGCACAGTAAAAATGCCTTTCAAAAATTAAGTTGAATAGCGACACTTTTAAATAGCAAAAATTTAGAGAGTTCCAGCAAACTTGTGCTATAAGAAATGATAAAGAACATTCTTAATGCAAGGAAATTGATGTCAATGAAATAACCTGGATCTGTTCAAAGAAATGAAGACCTTTGGACACGGTCCAAAAATGAGAACAAATATATTTTTAATCATTTTAATATCTTTAAAGAGTAATTTACTGCATAAGCCAAAATAGTAAAATGTTGTGTCTATTACAGACATAAAAATTAGTTACAGGTTTTGTACTATATTTGAACTAGTCCAATATTACTTAAAGGCAGATTGTGATAAATTAAAGACATAAATTATGAACTGTAGGGCAACCACTGAAAAATTATGAAATGGATTAGAACAAATAAGCTAATAGAAGTGATAAAATGGAATAAGAATAAAACTCAGTTATATGGCAAACAGAAAAAAAGAAGGAACAAATAGAATAAGGAACAAAAAAATACCGACTAATGTTATGACTGATTCAAATATTCTTATATAGGTTGTTGCATTAAAGTGAATTTTCTAAACACCCCAATTAAAATGCGATTAACAAACTGTATAAACTAGCAAGGTCCAACTATATATTTAAAAAAATGCTTAATAGGAACACAATAAAGATAGAAGTGAAAATTTAGAAACTATATGTCAGCCATCACTAATTAAAAGAAAAGTGAATGCTTATATTATTATACATTATTATGAGATAAAATATGTTTCAAAAAATATTATCAGAAATAAAAATATAAAGTTGTCAATTCCCCATAGCTTCAAAATACCTAAAGCAAAAACTGATCGAAATAGATAAATCTAAATTATAGTTGGAGACTTCAATAATCTTCTCTTAATAAATAAGGCAAATAGAGATAAAATCAGTAAAAGGTAAAAAAAATCTTAAAAAAAATTAACCAACATAACCTTATTTATATTTATGTACACTCCATCGAACAACATAAGACTACCTATTCTTTTCACATACACATGGAACACGCAACAAAATAGACCATATTCTGGACCATAAAAAAACCATTACAGCAAAAAATAAAAGCATGTTCTCTAGGAAAGAAATTTAAAAAAACAAGAGATACTCCCCAGATATTTACATGTCAAACAATATAATCTTCAACTCTCATGAATCAAATAGGAAATTACAGTAAGTTGTGAAAATACTTTAAATTAAAACAGAAACAAAACATATACAAATGTGTGAGCTGTAGATGTAGCCCTGTTTATTGGAAAACTAATAGCACCAGATATTTTATATTAGCAAATAAAGTCTCACACCAATGCTCTTTCTTCCAACTAAAGAAACCTCTCTTTTCTATTACCTCTCTTTCCTTTTCCTCTCATTTCTATTACTGTTTAATATTGTGTTAAAGCCTCTCTTTGACAAAATCCCACTAGAGTTTGAAGATAAGAGAGCCTGACTTACAGTCTATAAAGATCATAGAGCTGTTCAGAGAATGTTGGCCATAGAATTGGTGGGAACAACATCAAGCTTGTTATAATTAACCACTAAAAATTGCTTTGATGGTCGAGTATTAAAAATGAAGTAGATTACCTGGAGTTAGGAAAGGCATTTTTTATGTTTTCTTTCTTGGGTAAAGTTGATCAAGTAAAAAAAATGTTGATCATACCTCAGTTTATAACGATCCAGAAGCCAATTTCACCTACCTATTTTGCTTTATTTTTTTTCATTTGATATAAATGGTCATTATTTTATGGATTCTTTTAAAAATTATTTATTATTTCTTTTACTTCTTTTTTCCTGCTCAGGAAAATCTCTCGATAAGCACTACAATTTACATTTTCCATGTTGACTAGAAGTAGTGAAATTTTGCATGAGAGGCTTGAAGGAAAAATGTGATATAAGATAAAAGACTATAGCAATATTCTTCTAGCCAATAAATGAAGGTGGCTTGGATTAGAGAAGTCAGAGTAGAAGTAACATGTGGTCAGACTCTGATCATATTTTGAAGATTTAGCCTGTTTGGTGGATATAAGGGAAGTACAGAAATAAATGATGACCCCATGACTGCATGGTTTTGTCCATCAACAGTTTAATGAAAGCTGGTACCAATGACAGAAATGGGGAGCCTGAGGAAGGAATTTGTGGTTAAAGGGGTGGCCGTGGAAATTAATAATTCCATTTTGAACTTATTAATTTTCAAAGCCTATTATATATCCAAATCAGAATTATTAGTTAGGGAGTTGGGTATACAAGCAGAACTGAACACCAAGAAAGGCCTATAACACCACTAGACCCCTAAAAATCTAACTCAGGGTTAACGATTATCATGATAGTAGAATATTTTTTGTTCTAATGTTTTGTTTTTATGTTAGAGAAAATTTTGTGCATTCGATGTTATAAAGATTCACACAGCAAGAAAAAAATGTAGCCAGGATACAGTGTTGAGTGCAGATGCAGTTATGTCAGTAAATTGAGCTACTTAAAAAGTGTTAATATACCCTTTGTCATGCCCCTTCTCTTTCTATTCCCACAAATAATTCCGGAATTCTTATATTTTTTCTTCATTTATTTGAATAAGTTGAGACTATAATATATCTCTCAACTATTCTTTGCATTTTTACCTCTAGTGCATTTTGAGTTCAAAATCACTTTTTCTAGATTTTTTTTTTTTTTTTTTAAGGAAAGCTTCCTCAGGCAAAAGAGATTCAGTAGGGAGATTTTTCTCTAAGTTTTTGGGGTTTAAGATTATCCAGTATCTCTGAATTTTCAGAGATATTACTGTACCTGTTGTTAAGATCTTGATCTTTATTAATATCCTAGGCTTTACAAAAAATACCTTGGAAGATTATGTATTCAGCTGTTGTTATATATTCTCAATTGTGTGAAATCAGTTGCCAAGTTTAATAGGTAGTAAAGTTCTCTATACAGGTTTAAGCACTAAACCTCAGTGCTTTAAAAACCTTGCATTTTATTCCATACCTTGAGGCAAGAATTTAAAGTTTGTGCTTGTCGCTCTCTCACTTTTAATGTTGCTATGAGCAACCTCCTTGATGTAGTAGGGAGGATAATGATCAAGTTTCCTAACAAAAGCCAAAATAGCAGCAGCTTAACAAGATAGAATTTTAATGTTCTTTCGCAGTGTAGTCCAAATATAAGTAGCCCAGGGCTCTGTGAATGTTTCAAGTGCAGCTCTGACATCCTAAGCTCATGGATTCTACATAGTGACCTAAAATTGCTGTTTCCATCTCCCTTCACCGAGACTGTTTTCTAGCCAGTAGAAAGGTTGGAAAAAGAAGTGAAGAGTGTGCTGCTTCAGTTTAATGGCATAACCCAGAAATTTCACAGGTACTTTTTCTTACATTCTATTGGCTGGAACTCAGGCTCATTGCCATACCTAACTGCAGTAAGCAGGCATATGCATTCTTTGACTGGTGGCCATATACCAGAAAAATCTTGCAGCTTTCATTTTAAAGGAATAATAGCAAAATAGAAAAAGGGGAGCAAAAGTCATCTTTATCACGGTGACATTGTTTATCTTCTTTAAATCAACCTATTCTCATATTGACCCATTACCCCCAGATTTCATTCATAGTATGTTGTTAATTATTTGGATTTCTGGTTTCTCAATGCACCCTGTATAATGCTATCTCACTCAAAAAAAAAAAAAGAATACACACACACATGCACGGAACTTGCTGTATTTTACTCCATTTGTTTCTAATAATTAATTGCAAATACTACAATATGTCACCTAGAGTATTATGCTTACATTCCTCTCTTATTATCAGTACTTTTATGAAATAGATTTCTTTGTAAGCAATAGAAACCAAATCTTGTTAACTAAAGAAAAATAAAGGATGCTACTGAAAGTATACTGGGTGTCTCACCATTGTCAAAGGTCAAGTTCAAATATCAGGCTGTGCTTACACCCATCTGGAGATTTCCAAAGCATGAATTCATGAAACTTCATTAGAGGCTACTAACAAATGACTCAGCCTTTAGTCTGTGAGCCTTGCCCTAAGATTCAAATGCATAGGTAAGAGAGTCTTTTTGACCTAACTTTGGCCATGCTTTCACCCCTCTTTTCCTTAGATTGGTGTCAAGTTAAAAAAGAAGGGCCAGATGGAGTAAAGTCGACAGTTTCCTGAAGGAAGGGATGCTGAGCAGCAAATATAAGAGTTATTTTTTCTCTTCCTTGGATTATCCCATTCACTTTTACTTTTCTATTTATTTGAATACTTTTATTGCCCTCTATGAGGAGGCAAGTGACAAATTGTTCAGAACACCATTTTATCCCCTAATGTCTTGGCTAAGTAATTTATTTTCTTTGGGGATGAGTTTTATTATCTTTAAAGTTAGAATATTATTTCTTTAAGATACTTTGTGTATTTATATTAGCTTCTAAGATTCCAGTTATATTTTTGGACTTACTTAGAAATATAAATTTCCAAACTTATTAATTAGTATTTTGGAATTATTTATTTGGTTTTGAATCCTTGCATTTATATTTAATGTTTTCCCTTTTTGGCTTATGTATGAAATTGTAAGTTCATTAAGAGGTCACTTAGTAAATTTTTATCTTCTCAAAAGCTTAATTCAGAAGTAATTATTTATTTACCATTCTATAAGTACTCCACTAATTGATAGTTGTGTCTAAGTGTTTTAACTGCCAAAGTTTTACTCAGATGGAAAAGATAAGAAGAAAGAAACTAACTTTATTAAATAAACAAATCTATAGCCCTCCATATGTCCACTTCACTTGTTCAGTCAAAGCTATGTGGAGTTGGACAGTGAGAGGGTTTTTGAGTCTTGATTGAGTGAAGTTCAGTGTAAAAAGTTGTCTTGATTAATTAATGATTCCTGCCGTAGGTGTAGGTGAGGGCACGGCAATATGTATAGTTGCTTAACAAAGATTGGGCGTTTCAAACTGTCATGTTCAATATGAAGCACCTAGGGAACTTGATGAGATGCATATTCTATTTTCTAAGGTCTGGGGTGGGTCACAGGATTATGCATTTTTAACAACCTGTCAAGTGATGTGGATACTGCTAGCTCACAGGCTGTATTTTGAGTATGAAGGCCGTACATGTTTATTAATCAATTAGACCATTTCTCACTGAGTTTTCTGGCTAGTATAAATGAAGATTTATGCATGCATGTGTGGACACATTTATTAACTCTTCACTATATATCAGACAATTTTCTAAGTGTAGAAATACAGCTATGAATAAAATAAGTTCCTGCTGTCATGGGTCGTGTGTATGTGTGTGTGTGTGTGTGTGTGTGTGTGCGTGCGCGCGCGTGCATGCGTGTGTGTTTAAAGCAGGGAGGGAAATAGGTCAGGATTGGAGCAGAATGGCAGAAATTAAACAAATACAAAAATAAATAAATACTTGAATAAAGAGTAAAGAGTATCTTGCTTTGGGAATAGTTACTCAACCCCATTTTCACTTTAGCAGCTAACATAGCCAGTTGTTCTTAAGCCAACTAAAGCTATTCTTTAGCAAATATAGCAGGCTGGATTGAGAAAAACAATAGTAGACATCCCTGGGATCTTTCTGTCCCAATAAGGTCTAGTTGGATTCCAGTGGCAGATGCCAGAACTTTACAATCAATGGCCAAATGAGTCACCTGCACTTAAGCAGTCACTAGTCTAGGGAACAGTTGAGATCTGCTGCCCACTGCAGAGACAGGCTATCATATGCACATACTCTCTAGTCCCAGCTCACTATTTCTTTTTACCATTAGAGTGAAAACACAGTAAGACCCTCATCCACACAAGCCATTATTCAAAGAGGAGAATGTCTGGGAAAGAGGATGGGCAGCCGGAAAGGAGAACTCAACTCTGAATAATGTGTAGACCAAAGTCATCAAAAGGGCTATTTAATTAGTCGTGAAATGATAGATTTTGGATAGAATTAATATTTAAGCTAAAATAAGACTGTTAAAACTAGAAGTAAATGAGTTATTGTTCATTGGAAATTATTTGTTACCCAACAGGATAGAGGCTCAAAAAAATGATAGGAAAATAAGAAAAAAGTTATATTGTTTTTTTACTCCTTTAATTGATGTGTGGGTAAATTAATGATCACATTATACATTCCTAAGAACTGGTTCTTTAGACCAGAGACCCCCAGCCCCCGGGCCTCGGACCTGTAGCAGTCTGAGGCCTCTTAGGACCCGGGCCGCACGGCAGGAGGGTGAGCGAGTGAAGCTCCTTGATCTGTCTTTGCAGCTGCTCCTCAGCGCTAATATCATGACCTCAGCTCCACCTGAGATCATCAGGCATGAGATTCTCATAAGGAGCGTGCAACCTAGATCCCTCTCAGTTCACAATAGGGTTCATACTCCTAAGAGAATCTAATGCCCTATGATCTGAGGTGGAGCTGAGGCCATAATGTTAGCACTGGGGAGCGGCTGCAAATACAGATTAACATTAGCAGAGAGGTTTGACTGTACAAAGACCGTAATAAATCAACTGCTTGCAGATTCATATCAAAACCCTATCAGTGAGTGGCATGTGACAATTAAGCTAAATCTGGTGGCAGGCTTTATAGTGGCAAGTGAGTTGATGTACTTCAGTAATACAGCTGTATCTTACATTCCTCTCTTATTATCAGTACTTTTATGAAATAGATTTCTTTGTAAGCAATAGAAACCAAATCTTGTTAACTAAAGAAAAATAAAGGATGCTACTGAAAGTATACTGGGTGTCTCACCATTGTCAAAGGTCAAGTTCAAATATCAGGCTGTGCTTACACCCATCTGGAGATTTCCAAAGCATGAATTCATGAAACTTCATTAGAGGCTACTAACAAATGACTCAGCCTTTAGTCTGTGAGCCTTGCCCTAAGATTCAAATGCATAGGTAAGAGAGTCTTTTTGACCTAACTTTGGCCATGCTTTCACCCCTCTTTTCCTTAGATTGGTGTCAAGTTAAAAAAGAAGGGCCAGATGGAGTAAAGTCGACAGTTTCCTGAAGGAAGGGATGCTGAGCAGCAAATATAAGAGTTATTTTTTCTCTTCCTTGGATTATCCCATTCACTTTTACTTTTCTATTTATTTGAATACTTTTATTGCCCTCTATGAGGAGGCAAGTGACAAATTGTTCAGAACACCATTTTATCCCCTAATGTCTTGGCTAAGTAATTTATTTTCTTTGGGGATGAGTTTTATTATCTTTAAAGTTAGAATATTATTTCTTTAAGATACTTTGTGTATTTATATTAGCTTCTAAGATTCCAGTTATATTTTTGGACTTAGAAATATAAATTTCCAAACTTATTAATTAGTATTTTGGAATTATTTATTTGGTTTTGAATCCTTGCATTTATATTTAATGTTTTCCCTTTTTGGCTTATGTATGAAATTGTAAGTTCATTAAGAGGTCACTTAGTAAATTTTTATCTTCTCAAAAGCTTAATTCAGAAGTAATTATTTATTTACCATTCTATAAGTACTCCACTAATTGATAGTTGTGTCTAAATGTTTTAACTGCCAAAGTTTTACTCAGATGGAAAAGATAAGAAGAAAGAAACTAACTTTATTATATAAACAAATCTATAGCCCTCCATATGTCCACTTCACTTGTTCAGTCAAAGCTATGTGGAGTTGGACAGTGAGAGGGTTTTTGAGTCTTGATTTAGTGAAGTTCAGTGTAAAAAGTTGTCTTGATTAATTAATGATTCCTGCCGTAGGTGTAGGTGAGGGCACGGCAATATGTATAGTTGCTTAACAAAGATTGGGCGTTTCAAACTGTCATGTTCAATATGAAGCACCTAGGGAACTTGATGAGATGCATATTCTATTTTCTAAGGTCTGGGGTGGGTCACAGGATTATGCATTTTTAACAACCTGTCAAGTGATGTGGATACTGCTAGCTCACAGGCTGTATTTTGAGTATGAAGGCCGTACATGTTTATTAATCAATTAGACCATTTCTCACTGAGTTTTCTGGCTAGTATAAATGAAGATTTATGCATGCATGTGTGGACACATTTATTAACTCTTCACTATATATCAGACAATTTTCTAAGTGTAGAAATACAGCTATGAATAAAATAAGTTCCTGCTGTCATGGGTCGTGTGTGTGTGTGTGTGTGTGTGTGTGTGTGCGCGCGCGCGTGCGTGCGTGCGTGTGTGTTTAAAGCAGGGAGGGAAATAGGTCAGGATTGGAGCAGAATGGCAGAAATTAAACAAATACAAAAATAAATAAATACTTGAATAAAGAGTAAAGAGTATCTTGCTTTGGGAATAGTTACTCAACCCCATTTTCACTTTAGCAGCTAACATAGCCAGTTGTTCTTAAGCCAACTAAAACTATTCTTTAGCAAATATAGCAGGCTGGATTGAGAAAAACAATAGTAGACATCCCTGGGATCTTTCTGTCCCAATAAGGTCTAGTTGGATTCCAGTGGCAGATGCCAGAACTTTACAATCAATGGCCAAATGAGTCACCTGCACTTAAGCAGTCACTAGTCTAGGGAACAGTTGAGATCTGCTGCCCACTGCAGAGACAGGCTATCATATGCACATACTCTCTAGTCCCAGCTCACTATTTCTTTTTACCATTAGAGTGAAAACACAGTAAGACCCTCATCCACACAAGCCATTATTCAAAGAGGAGAATGTCTGGGAAAGAGGATGGGCAGCCGGAAAGGAGAACTCAACTCTGAATAATGTGTAGACCAAAGTCATCAAAAGGGCTATTTAATTAGTCGTGAAATGATAGATTTTGGATAGAATTAATATTTAAGCTAAAATAAGACTGTTAAAACTAGAAGTAAATGAGTTATTGTTTATTGGAAATTGTTTGTTAACCAACAGGATAGAGGCTCAAAAAAATGATAGGAAAATAAGAAAAAAGTTATATTGTTTTTTTACTCCTTTAATTGATGTGTGGGTAAATTAATGATCACATTATACATTCCTAAGAACTGGTTCTTTAGACCAGAGACCCCCAGCCCCCGGGCCTCGGACCTGTAGCAGTCTGAGGCCTCTTAGGACCCGGGCCGCACGGCAGGAGGGTGAGCGAGTAAAGCTCCTTGATCTGTCTTTGCAGCTGCTCCTCAGCGCTAATATCATGACCTCAGCTCCACCTGAGATCATCAGGCATGAGATTCTCATAAGGAGCGTGCAACCTAGATCCCTCTCAGTTCACAATAGGGTTCATACTCCTAAGAGAATCTAATGCCCGATGATCTGAGGTGGAGCTGAGGCCATAATGTTAGCACTGGGGAGCGGCTGCAAATACAGATTAACATTAGCAGAGAGGTTTGACTGTACAAAGACCGTAATAAATCAACTGCTTGCAGATTCATATCAAAACCCTATCAGTGAGTGGCATGTGACAATTAAGCTAAATCTGGTGGCAGGCTTTATAGTGGCAAGTGAGTTGATGTACTTCAGTAATACAGCTGTATCTGGTGGCATCCGATGGTGTGTTATGGTGAATTGTATAATTATTTCATTATATATTACAATGTTATAATAATAGCAGTAAAGTGCACAATAAATGTAATGCATTTGAATCATCCCAAAACCATTCCCTTGCCCCCTGGTCCGTGGAAAAATTGTCTTCCACGAAATATGTTCCTAGTGCTCAAAAGGTTGGAGACCGCTGCTTTAGACAGTTCTTTTCTGGTCTTCTTTTTGGTTAACCTCTGCTAGAGAGGACCTTGGTGCTATTGTCACTCAACTGGGCATTATTGTTGTAGATTGGTGACAAAAATAGCACCATAATCCAACTAAGATCTTACCAAATATCTTTGCACAAAATAAATACAATACAGAGGCCAGATAACCATGGTCATTGAAAGTAGTTTCTCTAAGAGATGACAGCTCTGGTCTGAGCTTATCACCCCTTCCTGAGCACTTCAATCTTTACATTTCACATACAGAGTAACAACATAAAATAAAAAATAATTTATA
>NW_011888818.1:4126370-4130477 GCF_000151845.1 Pteropus vampyrus
TCAAAAGGTTGGAGACCGCTGCTTTAGACAGTTCTTTTCTGGTCTTCTTTTTGGTTAACCTCTGCTAGAGAGGACCTTGGTGCTATTGTCACTCAACTGGGCATTATTGTTGTAGATTGGTGACAAAAATAGCACCATAATCCAACTAAGATCTTACCAAATATCTTTGCACAAAATAAATACAATACAGAGGCCAGATAACCATGGTCATTGAAAGTAATTTCTCTAAGAGATGACAGCTCTGGTCTGAGCTTATCACCCCTTCCTGAGCACTTCAATCTTTACATTTCACATACAGAGTAACAACATAAAATAAAAAATAATTTATACTCATTCGACAGATTTATAGGGAAAAATATATTCGCAGAGAACGCAGCATTCCACCCAATTAGGAAATGTTTTTATTAGAAATAAGGGTAGCTTTTTAGCCTGAAGTACCTAGGTTACCTCACTATTTAAAGCTGCTACAAGGACAATGGGTAGGTCTTACATAAGACCTCATGACTTAAAAGGTTCATCCAGAATGTTTCCCCCAAATGAGTTCCAGTCTCCAGTCTGGAAACTAGAAACTATTTTAACACTATAGCACTCAATTTTATAGCTGAAAAGTATAGTTAAGAGTTTAGGCCTTACTGGATCCTTATTCAATCCAAGGCCTAATTCCCCCTCCACCCCCTTTCTTCCCTCCTTCCTTCCTGCCTGCCTATCATTTCTTCCTTCTTTCCTAACTTCTTCTGTCTTTTCTGCCCGCTTTATCTGTCTGATTCATTTCTTTTTCTCCTTCCTTCCTTCCTACATACTTTTCTTCCTTCTTTTATCTTTCTTCCTCTTCTCTTCCTCCCTCACTCCCTCTCATTTTCTTTCCGTTTTCTTTCAGTGTATGTACAACTTAGTTTGAACAATAACAATTGTTTTTAAAGACTTTGGGTATTAATAAATAACTTAATGAATATAATATAATATTATAAAGGTTATATATACTGGGAAATAAGGAAAAATGAAAATCAATCTCTTTCTCTCCTCCCCCACCCCCATGTTTTTTTCTTTCATACCTCTGAAAAACCTGTATTCTACACATTATTTATTTTGCTGAGAGGAATAGCATGTTAAATAGCATGTTAGAGTCCCCTTAGCATAGACTGTTTAGAAAAAGTCGTCAAGGCTAAACAGTATTCTACATAAAATAGAATTCTTGGATGGTTAAAAAGATATAAGAATATATACATTCTGTTATTGATGTGAAAAAAAATGAAGTAAAAAGTAATTGGCCTTTAGGGCTTAAAGAAAATGTTTAACTGACAAAAGTCAAATGAATATTTCTTCTAAAGATTAAATAATATAATTATCAATTGTAAAAACAATAATGAAATTTCCTACATTTTATATCATGGTATACTTTGAAATGCTTTCCCATATGTTTTGATATAATTTTGTCCTCATAAATATCCTTGTGAACTTGGGTGGGGAGTTATTAATTTTCTCTCTTATTCTCAGAGGCAGCCCCAAATCCTCACTGAGTAGATTAAATATGCATAACTTCATTTTTCATTCCCTGACTGATTCTAGAGTCAATATCTTAATATTGCTAAGAGAAGCTGTCTTCCTTAAACTAAGGCTTCTGTGATACAGACAGAATATTTATAAGATAATAAGTAAAGCATTTTTATGATGGAGAGCCCAGGTATTATGAAGAAAACATATTCCACATTTATTACATAATTTTAATTATTGGAGAAGAAATGTTTCATCCATGTACACAGAAATTTTGTCTATAAAATAGTTACGTATACTTTTATTAAAATGAATTTTCTTTGAAAATACAGTTTTACATATCCTAAGATATAATTCTTGTTCATGAGTTAAGATACTGAGTCTTTTGCAGATTCAGAAAGGATTTGGCTCTCACAATTTAGGAACCTGTAAAAGAGTACACTAAAGCTGGTGTGAGAGGTTAAGGTTTCATGTTGTGCAACAAGGCCTGGAATGAAAGTCAGGGCATCTGAGGAATGTAAAAAACGTCACAAACAAATTCAAGCTCAGAATAAGGAGAATGGAGTTAGTTTCATTGAAGTCTAGATTGAAAGATGTTAAAATATAGCATGGGAAAATGAAGAAGAAGACAATTTCATAAAGAGCAAAGACGAGTGCTCTTTCCTCTTAGAAGAAGGTTGTAAAGAAAGAGACAAAATAGAGAAAACCATATAGAGATCTCCATATATGTCCATGAGACTTATTAAAACTGTCATAAAAAATTTTATCACTCAGAGATAGTCATTGTTTGGGAGGTATGTTTTTGCAGAATTCTTTGTTCCTTGCAAATGTACATCAATATATATTGCATATATCTATGTGTATATCCATACCTAAATCTTTATCTACTCTATTATCTACATATCTGGAACAGAGATATCCAATAAAAATATAATGTGAGCCACAAATAAAAGGTGTATATGCAATTTACATTTCCTAGTGACCACATTTAAAAGTAAAAGTAACAGATAGAATTAATTTTCATACATTTATTCAATGTAATATATACAAAATATAATTTTAATATGTTATCATGTTACAGTGTATGATTACATGTATTAATTATATGTAATAAATATAAAAAGTTAAGGTAATTTTACTTTAAGTTCTTTGGAATGAAGAATGGAGAAGAATGAGCTAATTCATGGCATTTATTTGTATGTCTATGACAACCTTAATAAAAAGGCTTGGGGAATGAAGACATGTTAATTTCATCAACTATGCACACATTAGAAAAAATATGAAAAACAGTTTCTCACATCTTTATTTACTTCAATAACTAACACTTGGAACACTAGTTAAAAAATAAAGATCAGTTTTAACAGCCACATGGCATTCTTTTGCAATATTTAACAAATTGGATTAAATTGGTTATTTAATAAATTTCTTGCTCTGTTTTTGCATTTCAAGCAATGCTTACTAATCATCCTTGCCTGAGTACATCAAAATCTTTGGCAATACAAGTCATGTGACGAGGGATTTATATAAAAATAATAGTAAACCTTGGACTAAAATATCTTGATGCGTTCTTGTTCTCCTCCAGTGACCCCTTTCCTTCAGGTATCTGAGGAAAAGACACACAGGAGACAATGGTACACAATGGAATAAGTAACCAGGCAACTTTGAACTTTAGGCTTAATAAAGTCTCTAGTGAGAAAGACTTGACTATGTGGAAATATAGTTTTACTTATGCTAAAGAAAGAAATAAAATTTAGTCTAACCATCTCTTCCTAAATGCTAGAGAGCTCTACTTAGGGCCAGAGACACAAGTCTATGCCTTTGTAGCCTGTGCTAAATAAACACATTTGTATGTACATGCATTCGTATAACAAGGGTGTAAAACCCCACCACACATGCACAATCTCCAGTGCTCTGCCACAGCCTTTCCCTTAACCTCTTGATAAAGCAAGTCTTTGGCAAAAGTGTGAAAGGTGGAACTATCTGGATTATAACATGCAGAAAATCTACTTAAAATATTTTATCTTCCTGAATACAAAGTTTTATTAATTTCATTATAGGTAATAGAAGCAAGTTGTTAACAAAGCACTGGTTTGGTTATTTTATCATTCTTCCAAATCAGGTAACATTTTCACGAATTACTTTACCTCCATAAAAGATTATGTCTTCTGATTATAGCAAGACTGTCACTCGTATGGACAGAAACAATTTAAAGTTTAAATCGGACACCTCTTTTGGCACTGCTTAACCAAGATTTATTTTACCTTATTCAAATATGAGAAAACACAGGCATTAAAAGATGGCATATTAAAGTACCATAGAAATTGGGATGGGGAGATGATCAGTATCAAAAAGACAGAACAAATAGTTTTAAATGATCCACCGCAATTTCCAGAAGTCTCGTGTAATTTATAGACTATCTAGGTGCAAAGTGAGATCAACTCTGTAAAAGTGTTTTAGAAAGCTGGGAGGGGAAAAGAGAGAAATGGAAAAGAAGGAAGATAAAGTACAAAGACAAAAGGTTGTACAAATGAAGAATGATAAGACATGTGAGATTTTCTGTACACCCAAATATTCACAGTTGTTGTTTGTCATTTGTGTAGTTACAGTGATTTTTTT
>NW_011888818.1:4131462-4136607 GCF_000151845.1 Pteropus vampyrus
TAGATTTCTCAACAATAATAGGAATAACCATACTGATAATAAAGAGCCATTCTTTCTTTTTTGTTTAGTTTAAACTCTATATACAGTGTATTATTCTTTAATATACTGCTTTATTACTTTCAGAAATATAGTTGGACTTGTTAGAACATTTAGTGTCTTTGTTATGCTGTTTTAAGATGAGGCTGACTTTCCTTTTGTGAGACTTTAGTTGGGTAATTTCTCTTTTTATCTTTGCCTTTGCTTATGGAGCGCTCTCTCAGGCATTTCTGCAGCATGGCTGCCCATCCATCCTGTTACTCTACATCCAGGAAACTGCAGGCTCTTCCTTCCTTGGAGTTCGAAGCGCTGGTCAGCTTTAGAGGGGAAAACATATGGAGTTAATCCAAGGATGCGTTTATCACTCTAACAACTACTAGATACTTTCTGTAAATAGACAAATCTTTCTTTAAGGAGCTCTTGGCAATTTTTTTTTTTTTTATTTTCATCATGTTCATGATATTATTTAACTAAAACTCATTGAGAAGACAATAACTCTGCAACACTGTTAAGATTTTTTTATGTTTATAGGCCAACTTTTATGCTTTCTGAAGTTTTGACTATTTTTAAATATACTAATTTTTATAGTGAGGATGCCTTCCAAATAGCTAATATAATTGCTACTTTAATTATAAAAGCACATAAATTAACTAACTACAAAATAAATAGTTATAAAATGTATGCCTTAGACAAAGGGAACAAATTATTAATGCTAGAGGAAAATTATGCAACTATGATGAAAAGGTAGAGAATAATTTTAAATTGTCTCCCTATTTTATTTTACCCATCCTCTTCCTTATAAAAAAACACACCCATACTCACAAACACTGTTTTTCTCACTACACATAACTTAATCTTCTGAGGCTGAAGCGACTGAGGAAAAACTTGCAAAAACAATTATTAAACCCAATTCAAGTTGATGATTATGAGCATGAGTTCCCCTCAATGCCTCCAGGCAGATACGTTGTAAGTCCCTAGGCCACTCACACTTTTATGCTCTCTTCCCCTTTAGTTGACTACTGTTTCTCATCCTTTTTTTCTGTCTTTCAGTCTCAGCATCTCCTCTTCCATCCTCATTCCCAGAAGATGGCCCTTGCTTTTTTTTTTTTTTTTTTTTACTTAAACATATTGTAAGCCAGGATAAGAGAAATCAAGATTCCTCTCTTGCCATCTACTCATCTGTCACATTTCCTCAGCTGTCGTCTTTCACATGGATTCCTGCAAAGTTCTCCCTACCTCCTACATCCTCTGTCTTGTCTTCTGAAGTTGGCAAATGGATCAAGTAAGACATAGTTACTTTAGGCATGCCAACTGGTATATTAGAGGACTAACCTAGTTACTATCTCAGAACAGACTCCCTAGAGGGCATAGCTCACTTGGAGGCTCAGTTCTATGATAAAGCACGGTAAGAACTACTGGGGTTGTGGCTCACAGAAAGTCCAAGAAGGACTGAGTAGTCACTCCAAACAAGAGAAGAGGAGAATGGATGCCCCTTTGGTGAGACAAAAGAAGCAAGCATACACAGAGATTGTCACTCTAAGACTCTGTCCTTGGGAGTCTCATTTGGATCCTTAACTCTTCAGTGAGATTTTGACAGTTTTTAATCAATGGCTCAGCACCTATTCAAGTTCCAGATATGTCCAGGCTTCTAATATTTTGACACTTGAGCATGTGCCAAGCCTATATGTCTTCCCAAGCTATCCAGAATCCATAAATCAAAATCCTAATTTATACATACTGTGTAGCAGATAGAAAAAATGTACTTCCTGTTTTTATATACCAAATTTCCAAGCCAGATGAAAACGCAAGTCTTCTCCTGAAGCAAGGAAATGGGTATGTTGGGAAAGAAAACACATTTTATTATAACTGGTTTTAACTAAGAAAATTTATTCTTAAAATAGTAACTCATCTGAAGAGTGTGGAAGGGAAGTGAAGGGAAGGGAAATAAAAATTCAACCAAAAACAGAAGATAAAAAGACTAGAATTTTGTTGGCCATCTTGCCCAGAAAGGAGTATTTCTGTATCAGAGGTAGCTATAATGGAGATTCAAAACTTAGACATTTAAATACACTTTATAAACGCTCGGTTCTTTAGAATTGTAAGAACATTACAGCTACATGAAAGATAATATTTCATCATCATCTTATATGTCAAATTCCTTTGAACAATTTACAGTGTTCAAAAAGTATATTGACAGATCAGCAAAAATGAAAGGGCATTTTCATCACGTTGAGAAATGGTGATCAAAGGAAATGTGCCAACCAATTAAAACATGATCAATGCTTCTATTTCCTTTCTTTTCTGTGGCTAAAAAAAATTAAGTTATTATTTTTTCAAAGCTGGCCTCATCTTGATAGTGTCATATAAAAAAGCAATTTGAATCACAAGAGTTTAAATATACTATGTGGTGAATTACGTTGATACAATTTTATGAAGGCAGTATTAATCATGTTTGAAATTCATGGCAGTCTGTTTAGTAGTTGGTTCAGTTTAGAGCAAAGCAATTGGCATCAGTAGGCTTAAATGCTTTTGTAGAAAGAGATGTAAAAACAAAATTCGGATGAGTTACTCCAAACTCAGCACATAAAAAAAATTTTCTGCTCTTAATTTAAAAGTAATATTGTATTTTTCTCTAGTTCATTTGTCTCTACGTTTAGTTCTGTATTTGTAACAGTGCTGATTTCTTGAGGATTGTTTCCGAGGGTTCACTTTGCACATGTGTGCCTATAGCTCCTTGAATTTTCCAGTTTTTCAGTCCCATGAGCATGAATATATGTTTTGATAAACATATACAAGTGAATTTTTTTGCCCCTCTCTTGAAATTACTTCATGAAGTTCAAAAAGTTAGAAAATAATTTTTGTTGAAGGCATACTTATATTCCTTCCTTCGCTGTGAATTATACATCTGCCCCACCTTTAAAAAGTTTAAAAACCACTACTGATCGAAGGAAGCAATAAACTTGGTGGCAGAGTCCACATATGAAACATGATCAGTTCTGTGTTTTGCATCTTTGCTCACAGTGATAAAATAGGAAAAAATTGAACTTGGGGAGAAAGGCTACTATTTTAGTTTTCTGTATAACCACTAAATTCATTGTACTTCAAAAATGATAAATGCCTTACCAAGCAAAAATGCATTTAATTTGCTTACATATTATCAGAGAATAGAGAATAGCAAGGCAAAGATCAAATAGCTATTTGAATTAGTGAATATATTTTAGCATCGTTAAAGCTCAGTATGGAAGTGCTGTATAGTTATACCACATACAAGCTATAGTTGCAGACTTGTAACTATTTTGTAGAATTATTTTACCATGAAATGTGTAATTTGCAAATAAAGATGGAGTGAGAAAGAAACTGAAGACATCATCCATGCCAATGACTTATTTTGTAAGAGAAAAAAAAGAAAGAAAGAAATGGTTTACCCAGCATCTCTTGGGATTGCCATAACTGAACCAGGGTTAAAACTAAGGTCTCCCAACTCAGTTTCATTCAAATTTTATTCAAGCTAGTCTTTATTTATTTCTGGATGATTTCTGCTATGTCTTTTCTACAGAACAGGAAGCAAAAAATTCAGATATGTCCGTATTGTTTAAATGTCACTAGCATACACATTTGGACAGTCACCGTCCCCAGATATTATCTTGGAAAAAAAACACACAAATATTTTCTTCTCCAATACTGCGACTTGTTCTCTTTAGAACCTTAGTATCATTTGTATGCATGTGCACATAATATTTCCATATTTCAAGTAGTATTTTAAGTACATAATTATATAACATATATAGTTTTGCCCTATACATTAAACTTTAATTACTAAAAATATCATAGCTAAAGTAACGGAAATTAGAAAAAAAAAAGACAATTTAAATAACAAAACAAAAGTTTTAAGAACATAATTATTTTTAAAAGTACCTTAATGAAGAAATTTTACCTTATTACTTTTTTTGAATGAGAAAATGTCATCATGCTTTGGATTTCATGTGAAGATATTAACTATTCCAAAATGCTAAGAATATATTTTGTAACTTGGAAAAATGTTTCTACAAGAAGTAGATGTTACAGGCCTAGCAGAGGTGGGTATCCTCAGTCTATATAAGTGTGTATAGACACATGTAAAGATGCAAGATACAACAATGTTACTTGTAAGTTTAATAAAATAAAAACAATAATTCAATTGATTTTGAGCCAGCAACAGTATTTAGCTCTCAGACCATATAAAAAGAGGTCATAGTTTGCTGACACTTGGTCTAATATAGTACCTTCTAATAGAAATATGATGTGAACCATGGAGTTCACATTTTAAATTTCTAGTAGTTCATTAGTAGTTGATTTTATGTTTTCCTCAATTGGAAAAATCCAAAATATTATATCAAACTGTAATCAATAAAAAAAATTAATGAGATATTTCATATTTTTTATTTTAAGTTTTTATGGCCCAGTGTATGTTTTTCATTACTATTGTCTTAATTTTAACTGTGTGCATTTTGATCGCCCCTTTGCTATATGGTTAGTGACTACTGTACCGAACACCATAGGTCTAATCAGTTGAAACATAGTGTGTCCAAAATAGAGCTCTTGATTTTTCCTTATGAATTTTATTCTCTCAGTCTCCCCCAACTCTGTTAAGTGTGATTTTCCCTGTTATTTAAGCCCCAATACTAGAATATATTCTTTCTCTTTCCTTTCATATTAATCACCAAGTCCTGCTGGTTCTGCCTCCAAATAGAAATCCAGACTCGTTTTGCCTCTGTGCATTTCCCAGGCTCTATTCCAGGCCACTGCTACCACTCGCCTAGACCATTACAATGGCCGAACTTCTAATTCTCTTAGCTTTAGTCTTTTACCACTGTCATACTTCAGTCATACCATTGTTATTTAAATCTACATTTTACCATGTCACTTGCCTTTAAACTTGAAAATAGCTCCCATTGCTCTTAATAGCCAACATCCTTGTTATGACATACACAGTTATATATAACATGAATTTCTCTCTGTAACTTGGTCCATGCCATAAACTAAAAAGACACTCAGAGGATTATTGTGAGTATAAATTAATTTAATGAACATTGATAAATTTTTTTCAATTTCTTTTAGTGTGCATTAATG
>NW_011888818.1:4136657-4148434 GCF_000151845.1 Pteropus vampyrus
TAACTGTGTGCATTTTGAGCGCCCCCTTGCTATATGGTTAGTGACTACTGTACCGAACACCATAGGTCTAATCAGTTGAAACATAGTGTGTCCAAAATAGAGCTCTTGATTTTTCCTTATGAATTTTATTCTCTCAGTCTCCCCCAACTCTGTTAAGTGTGATTTTCCCTGTTATTTAAGCCCCAATACTAGAATACATTCTTTCTCTTTCCTTTCATATTAATCACCAAGTCCTGCTGGTTCTGCCTCCAAATAGAAATCCAGACTCGTTTTGCCTCTGTGCATTTCCCAGGCTCTATTCCAGGCCACTGCTACCACTCGTCTAGACCATTAACAATGGCCGAACTTCTAATTCGCTTAGCTTTAGTCTTTTACCACTGTCATACTTCAGTCATACCATTGTTATTTAAATCTACATTTTACCATGTCACTTGTCTTTAAACTTGAAAATAGCTCCCATTGCTCTTAATAGCCAACATCCTTGTTATGACATACACAGTTATATATAACATGAATTTCTCTCTGTAACTTGGTCCATGCCATAAACTAAAAAGACACTCAGAGGATTATTGTGAGTATAAATTAATTTAATGAACATTGATAAATTTTTTTCAATTTCTTTTAGTGTGCATTAATGTAAGTTATTATTTATCTATGAATGAGGGACCTGTCTTACTTCTGGATTTCTGCTGAGAGCAGATCCAAGAAATGGAAAACCAACAAGAACATGGAATAATAATAACCAGTTGTATTTTCTGAGAGTGGAAGCAATTGAGGAAAATTTTTAATACATTATTTAATGATGTTGGCTAAATAAAAATTGCTTGTAGATTATTTACAGAACTATATATTTTTCTTAATTGTGATGATGCTACTTCAGCCACAGAGACAATGTGAGTAGATGGAATCCAAATACATTTTTTCCCCTAAACTTTAGAATAGTATTTTTGACAGGAAAGGAAGAAGTAAGTGAAATTACTTGAAACTGTATGTTCCACTTTATTGGATAACTTAGAGCAGTTTTAAAAATAATAGTTTAGAGTATCATAAATCATATAAAAATTATTATGTGTGTGACAATTTAGAAGCAGTTTAATATCGACTTACATAAATATAAAAATTTAAGCAATGAAGTCTATGTGTCACTCAAAAGAACTATAAAGGATATAATGGGGTATTTTACTAATTTAAGGTTTTTTAAAATCTCAGATTTAGGTCAAAGGCTAAATTTATCACTATGTTACTTATCTAATTTATGTAGCCTTGTTAAATCAGAGTTTTCTGAATCTCAATTACAAAACTTGAAAAAGCCAATTAATAACAACAAGCCTAATCAAAGTCCTTGTTCCACAAACATAATATACACACTGCAAAGAACACATGGCCTTTGGTTAACCTTTTTCTAAATTTGTGGAAGTTCTTGTGCAGAACTATTTTACTATGATTTAATTTTAAGAAGGCATCAAAATATATTTCAAATTATTTATGTAATAGAACTTTAAAAATGAGACCAGTTCTTGAGATATTATGTGGAATGAATTATGGTATATTATAGACTACTTTTACATCATGGGGAAATTAAATTACAATATAAAATTAATTATCCCATTGCCTCAAATGACAGAATTTTCCTCTTTCTCACGGCTAAATAATATTCCATTTTGTGCATGTGTGTATGTATGTGTGTGTGTCCATATATATACACATATATATGCCATATCTTCTTCATCCATACAACCACTGATTGAAGCAGCTCATTTGCATATCTTGGCTACTATGAAAAAAGCTACGAGACTATAAATATCTCTTTGATATTCTGTTTTGATTTCCTTTGCATATATACCCAAAGTAGGATTGGTAGAGCATGTGATAGTTGGAGCCTAATAACTTAAAATTACACTGAAAATTATTTTTTAAATATTTTAAAAACTGGAAAGATCTCAATGATATAACATAACAATAAAAAAATTATTCAAGAAAAGCTACTAAAATCCAATAAGCATCATGGTGGTATATAGTATATGAACTGAGATTTGCTTCCTCCCTATTCTCTTCAACTCAGTGAGATGGAAACTCAAGTCTAGACCAGTTTAACCAAGAACAAAGTGCTCCTTCTGTTGCAGATCCCAGTTGAAGGGTTATATCCCCAAGAGGGGCATTATGTTAGCATTTCTCATCTTCTCCCAAATTATCTCTTCTGAGACTAATGTCTAGGTAAGTGTAGCCAAAATTCAAGATCTTCCTCTTCTGCCTAGCCACCACTAATGGGACAGAGGCTATACCTTGCATGTAACATTGCTGAAAATAATGGGGCTCCAATCCTTTGCTCCAGTTTATAAGTCAGCGGTTCCATTATAGGAGAGGTAAATCAAGACCTGAGCCTACTCCTCCACTCTACCAAAAGCTTATTCCTAAAGCACACGTGTCTCTCAGAGACAAGTATGCCATCAGCTCCATGACCAGCTGCAGAGGAGTGGTTCATAGATTTCACCTTTTAAAAAAGTAGACTGTTAAACAAATAGCCACTAATCTCACCTCAAATGAACTGACTTTACTTCCAACAGAGTGTGGAAAAATTCAACCCTCAGAGTACTTTTAAAACCACTTGAGTTTATGGTGAAAAAAAATTAGGAAGTGATTGGCAAATTTATTAGACATATAGATTAAACTGCAGGCATGCTGGTTTTCCCTAGAGACTCAGGAAAGGAGAAAGCAAAGAGAAACCTGCTTATAGTCAAAATAACTCTCAATGATTAACCTCAGAACTATCACTTTGAAGGAGCCAAAACTGCATTGGTTTAGTCTGTAGAACAATTTATACTTCAAAACTTTGTTAAAACCAATAGGTCAATCAACTCGCAATGAGTAGAACTTAAATGTTGATTAAATTTTCCAGATGGAAACAAATGACCAAAATCAAGATAAGAAGTAGACAGTCTGAAGAGAATCACAGTGAGAAGGTGGAATCAGCTATCGAGAAGCTACCTGTAAAGGAAAGCACCACCCAATGATGTCACCAATGATTTTACCAAAATTTAAAGAATACGTTACTCACAGACTCTTCTGCAAAATAGGAGAGCACAACTCCCAACAGTATCTCAAAGAGATATCTGTACAATATTCATTGCAGCTTTATTCACAATAGTCAAGATATGGAAACAACCTAAGCGTTAATGAATGAGTAGATCAAGAACATATTACACACAAATACACACACACACACACACACACACACACACACAGAGGAATACTATTCAGCCATAAAAAAGAGACATTCTGTCATTTGTGAGAACATGGATGGACTTGAGGACATTATTCTAAGTGAAATAAGTGAGCCACACACAAAAAATACCATATAATTTCACTTCTATGAAAAATAAAAACATCAAACTCAGAGAATAGAATGGTGTTTGCTTAGAACTGTGGGGTAGGAAAAAGGGAGAGGTGTTCATCAAAGGCTACAAACCTTCAGTTATAAAGTGAATAATATTGTGGCTATTTAATGAGTGAAATTAATAATATAGTATACTTGAAATTTGCAGAGAGAGTAAATTTTAAGTGTTCTCACCACACACACACGCACACACACACACTTTAATTAATGCAAGGTGAAGGATGTGTTAATTAGCTTGATCATGGTAGTCATTTCACAATGTATACATTTATCAAACCATCACATTTTACAGTTTAAATATATACAATTTTTGTCAGTTATTGGATATCTCAGTAAATCTGGAAAAAACATAATGAAGAAAGTAATTAGAACACAGGCTTTAAAATTTACTGTTTAATTTCAAAATTTATATATCTCGATTTTTATTCAAAAATCTAATATGTACTTTAATGAAAACTTCATACTGAAAAAGGTATGGAGGAACTTTAAATGCAATTGATAAGTTAAAGAAGCCAATCTGAAAAGGCTATCTATTATGTGATTTAAAGTATATGATATTCTGAAAAAGGACAAATTATAGGATAGTAAAAATATCATTGGCTGCCTGCCAAATATTTAGAGAGATGGAGAAAGGGTGGGATGAATATATGGAGCATAGGAGAATTTTAGGGTAGTGAAATTATTCTCTATTATAATGGAAATTTCATGACATTATGCATTTGTCAAAGTCCATAGGTCTGCACAACAGAAGGAGTGAACCCTAATGTAAACCATGGGCTTTAGTTAATAATAATGCATCAATATTGGTTCATCAATTGCACAAAATGTACCACAGTAAGTAGTGCACAATCCTAATAATAAGGAAAATTGTACATTGGGGTATGAGGTAGAGAGGGTATATGAGAATTCTCTGTACTTTATGCAAAATTTCTCTGTAAACTTAAAACCACTCTAAAAATACATTCTATTAAAGCTTGAAAAAAGTACATATTATAAAAAATCCAAGAGATGGGAAAGTAATCAAGCAGGATTCCCAAAGAGCCTTAAGGCCCTAAGGCCTTATCTGATCTTTTCATTTATCTTTTAACTTCATCTTTGTCTTGAAGATATCTACAAAATATTAGTAAAAATGTAATTATAATAATGTATAAAGATAATAGTTAAGTACATTTTCCAAGATTATAAAAGCCTTATCTTTGGCTTTTTACCATTTTTCATGACCAAAGTCACTGCTACTAGGAAGACGATTCTAACAAACGTATTTATATATGATTTTATCATTTTAGTGAGTGGAAGTGGGGTATATAATGAAGAAAAATCTAAGATTAACATTTCACTACATTTTCTATGTAATCACTAAATTTTTTAAAAATAGTATATTGACAGTAGTACACAATCAAAAAATATCTACACTCAGTTGGGTAGTGCTTGCTGAGGAAATTAAGTAGATCAACTTAACATGTAACTTTTCAATAACTTGCAATGTTATGATATAAACAACTTTTAATATATGCTTTTCTTTTATGGCTTGTAAACTTGCTAAATGTAATGCCATATATTCTCTTGTTACTATCTAATAATCTGCCAGTTAAGGGTATGAACATTTCATTCAGATCAACAGTTTCCATGCAGTCTGCATATATTGTGTATGATTTTATTTTCCTTGCAGAAGAAGTACTCTTAAACACAATTACTCTCTTTGTAAAAGATATGCTATACTAGCATTTTATGATACAGAAGTTTAAAGCAATCCTATAGGAAACAATGATTCTAAGAAACATAATATAGATACATTTATTGAAATAACGAAATGAAAATTCCACTAAGTTGCTGTCTATTCCTTTAAAATACTTACAGGAAGTTTTCCCCTCCCTCTTGAATTTATCTGATGACCTTGAAAACAAATAGTCCTGACCATATAAATACTTTATCATTCTCAGAATGATGTGCTAATTAGCATTGTCCATATTCATGTTTCTTCCAGCTTCCTACCTTAAGCATTACTTCTCCCACTGATACGTGGTCTTCTCATTTCCTAATGGATTTGGGACCCTGGCTAACAACTACCCCCTTTTGTTTAAAACTGTGTGATTGTGCAAACCTAAGTATACTTCTCAGAAGATACAGTTTTTCGAATCCCAACCTAACCATTCAGTTCCCCTCTTCTGTTCATAAATTAAATGATCAGAATAAAAGTGTGCCCAGCTATTACTGTAGGAAACATCAGCAAAATGATGCTGGGAATCGTATGCTTCATGGCAGCATGTTTGAATGCATCTCACAGTCAGTGTAATTGAATTTTACTGTCTGCAGTTTACTGCCCATTTTTAAATTATATAGATCCATTACCCCCCAAAGTATTTCCAACTTTAACTGTACCATATCCTTATTAAAACTCATAATTGTGTGCTCATTATACTATATTCTTGAATGTTTATTATTGTAGTCAGTGTAATATCTGGATCTGCAGCTTGTCACATTCTATTTACTGTTGGCAGGACCACATATCACTCAGCTTAAAGTGTTTAGTTTCCATTGTATATTTACCACTATGGTAATCTTTAGTCTTGCATGTGAGTATTCTTAATTACATATTAATTTTGAATTCCTTCTTAAACAATTTTCTTTGCAAACTCTTGGTTTTCAAATGGGGAAAATCTAATCTTTATAAATTTTGATCTCATTGAAAAGTTACTCAAAAATAAAATATGAACCTTACCCTTAGAAGTTAAAACTATTAAAACTATTTTAAGGAAGCTTTGTATAGAAAGAAATGCAAAGCAGTTATGCTAGAAGTTCATGTTTCAAAAAGAAGTTGATTAAAGAAATAAGTCCCTGAGTTAAGAAAATTTTCTTATGAATTTTCTAACATCTATAGTACTTCTTATTTAATGCTTTAGGCAGTATATATGAATTCATAAGTAATTATCAGAACAATCTTTAAAACAATCTCAGCAAATACATTGCTAATTTGAAAACTTGTGTCAATGTTATATGTGGAGATAAGAATTCTGGTTCTAGAGCCAGAATAAGCAGACCTGCATCTCAATGCTGTAATTTTTCTACCCACGTGCCTTAAGGTACATCACATGATTTTTCTGGTCCTTGGTATCCTGAGTTCTAAAATGAGAGAAATAATAGAACTGTCTTATCGAATGCCCATGATGTCCTGCCTGGCTCTCCTGGAGCGTATTTCTTAGTTTTGTGGATGTGCTTGTCTCCTATTTGCTGGAGTGCTTGAATACTTTCCTAAGTGGCATATGCTTGAACATCTTCCTAAGGAATAACCTCAGGAAATTGAGGCTACCTAGAATGAGATGCCTGGGCATTATACCTGGCCTCCCTTTCTCTTCCTCCCACTTTAAAACTCCCTACCCTGGGATCATAGGCAATTATTGGATTACCCTCCAGAATGCCTCCTGAGATGAGGTTCAATTAGACCCCTCCGGAATCTGCATTCTTGCTTAAACATAACTCTTTTCTCTTCCCTATCTTGCTTTTCTCATGCCCTTACAGGTTATACAGACAGGTTATAAAGCACACACTCATAAATGTTCTCAGGCCTTGCTTCTGGGCAACCCAACCTAACTTACCTATCTTTTTGAGTTATTAACATTAACCAAATTCATTTAAACCTCTAGAACCACATTTGACGCATTGTAAACACTCAATAAATGTTAACTATTATTTTAATTATTGATATTACTTGAAGAAAAGAGAATCATATGTGATTTAAAGGTTATTTTAATTTGACCTATAGAAGATCATGAAGTGGAAAATTACATATATGCAACTCCAGTGAAATGATTAATCTGTCAGTATATCATCACTTTATTAAATGGCCAATTTCAAAATGCATATTGGTCAATAGGTACATATAACTTTTCTTTAAGGTTAGAGTAAGCTGGTGCAAAAAAATCCTGCAAGGGGAAAATATCTAGTAGGTCATTGTATGCAAACAGTGTTATAAGACTAAGGAAGTAATTCCGTTTTAAGAATACATTGATAAGTGGATGTCTGTCTGTCCATATTAATTAGTTTATAATTCTTGACTGTTCTACCACCATAAAAATGTGAACAAACAAAATTAAAGATATCTCTTTATAGCCATATAATAGATAATAGAGAGAAAATAGATGGAAAAGCAGGGTGGTAAACTTTTGTTTTTATTTTATTTTATTTTTAATACCAAGATAAACTAAAAAGAAAGACATGGAGGATGATGACTTAGTAACTTAATATTTTGGGGAAAACTCATTACCGAAGTTTCAAGCATTATTATCCATCAGATTATCGTCGTCATTTTGTCAAGATGTTATAAGTTTTAATGCCAAAACTGACTTATTGTGTTTCATGGTTTGCAAAAGGGCACATGGAAGTCTGAAATTAGTCAGTTTCAGCACTGCCTAAGTTCATAATTAAATATATGGTTTTATTTTATTTTAGTTAAATAGCAAAGTCATACTCTCAGTGTGAAAATAACTATTATTAAATCAATTTTATTTCTGCAAGTAATTTAATTTGTGATATATTTTAAGGGCAAACTTTTAATAAATTGTTTATTATTTCATAGAAATCATAATTGATGAAAATAACAGCATTTAACTGCATTAATAACTATTCATTTCCCCCAAACAGTCATTACACACAAAATAAAGTTGATAATAACATGGTATTCCACTATTTAGAGATAAATATTATTTTTTTGTTGGATATTATTCTAGTAATTTCAAGTGCATGTATAAATTTTTAAAAGTGATATCTTACGTACTACTTGTAATGATGCACTGTTACAAGTAGTATTTATTGTATAAATAATATGAACAGCCTTATATCTCATATATTATCTATGAAGTTAATAAAATGATTATATAATATTGCATTGTATAAATTCCTAGATTAACTAACTTTTTATTAATGTATAGATAATCTGACTTCTCCTAATTGTCAACATCCTGCCAATGCAGATTATTGTACCAGCATCTTTGCATCTATTCAAGATTATTTGCTCAGCATAAATTCCTCTTGAAAGTTTTTGATGATATATATATACTCCTTCAGATATATTTGAGTGTCCATTTCATTGCAACTATAGTCTTACTTGGTTATTTTTAATCATTGACAAATGTCCACACAAAAATTTCAATTGTGAGTAAAACTGAATGTTTTTTCATTCATTTATTAACATTTAAATATATCATATTCACATTTTATCTATGCTCCTATAGCAATTTTTATAATTCTCTTGTCGTTTATAAGATCTCTTTTTTATTTTTATATATGCTTCAGGCTTCTTCATTTTACTTTTGCATTTTTATGGTATTTCTAGTTGTTATAAAATATATTAGATATTCATATCCATCACTTTTAATCATTTATTGCATGTTTTCTATGACATTTCTATGAAATGTTTACAAGACTTATTGTCATTGGTTTTAAAATGGATATGACAAGGGCAGAGATGTGGAAAAGGGCAGGGAATGAGAGATCACACAGAGTCAGCTATGACAAAGAGCAGAGACTGTGTTTGAATGGGCCAGGCTCAGGGAGGGTCCCCAGTGCTCCGACTTGGACAGTAGCAACAGGAGTAGGGACACTTGTTCCATAACAATCATCCTCATAAATGTTGGTATTTTTCAGCTTCAGAAAAGCATCTTTGATATATAGCTTCATTATTAGCAGGAAACAATATGGAGAGCTTGGAAATATCAGAAGTGAGGAAACTTTGGGAAATGTTCTTAACTTCTGGATAAGATGGCCATGTGAAATACTGAGTTTGTGACTGTATTGAAGGACATTATTTCCTGTTTTAAAAATGACATTCTTGATCTTATTTAGCTACATATATTACAATATTGGGCACAAGTTATATTTTGGGCACAAGTTATATTTTCGCTTGAATACAACTGCTGTTTCTTTTCCTAGCGTGTTATTTATTTTAGCCTTTCTAAGTTGTTGCTTTTTAGTTTGGGTGATTCAACTTTGATCAAGTTTGTGTTTTCAAGTTGACAATTAACTTATATCTATAGTTACAAATATTTTATTTTATTATGCTATCTACTCTTTTTTAAATGTTTGAACTATTTTATAGGATGGATGATAAGTTCAGGTGACATTAAAAATATTTAATAAGTGCCTACAAGGATTTTTACAAATAATTTTTTCATTTTAGAGAAGTTTTAGACATACAGAAAAGTTGTAAAGATAATACAAAGAGATCTCTACATCCCACATCCTATTTCTCCTACTGTTAACATTTTACATTAATATGATAGATTTATCACAATTAGTAAATCCATATTGATATGTTATTATTAACTAAAGTCTATATACTATTTAGATTTTCTCAGTTTGTAATATCTTTGTTTTTTTGCTCCAAGATCCTATCCAGGACACATTACATTTATCAGTCATGTCTCTGTAGGATCATCTTGGCTGTGAGTTTCTCAAACTTTTCTTATTTTTGACTGTGGCTGGTTTTGAGGACTGTTAGTCAGATATTTTGAACAATGTCTTGTAATTGAGATTTTTCTGTTTTTCTCATGATTAGACTGGGGATATTTGTTTTGGAGAGGAAGCCAACAGTGGTAAATTGCCATTTTCATTATATAATATCAGGAGTACAGAATATCAATAAAACTAATGACTGTTAATACTCACCTTGGTTATGTGTCTGTAAGTAGTGTTTGTAATATATCTATTGTAAATTATTCTTTTTTTTCCTTTCTCACCATATCCTACTTTTATGAAAGAAGTCAGTATGTGTAGCCTATACTTTAAAAGTGGAGAGTTGTGCTGCCCCTCTTCGGGGTGATACAGAAGCATTATACTCTAGTTGACAACAATTTTTTTCCCATGGGGATATGAGTTAACAGTTTGGAAACCATAAATTATCTGAAATTCTTCTGCCTGGGAAATGTATATCTTATCCTTCATTTTACTTACTTATTCAATTATTTATACCACTATGGACTTAGTTATTTATCTTATATTTTGGGTTATAATTCAATAATATTTAATTTATTCTACTGGTTAAATTGTTCCAGCTTTGGCTATTAGGAGCTCTTTCAGTTAGTTCCTGTGTCACTTTCACATACCCACATTATTATATTGTTGTTGTTATTATATTGTTGTTGTTGCTTCCTTAATTTCTAGCACTAAAAGATGCTCAAGGTTTGTCTGTATATTCTCTACCACATCCCTAGAATCTACCATTTTTCATGGAGCCAATGGCATCAATAACCAAATATTTGGGTGTTAGATATCTTGTTATTCCTAGGGTGTCAATATTATATGTCCTCTCAGGTGACAGAGCATGAAAATGTGTGTATACTAAGCTATGTATATACAGATATCTATAAATTAATCCATTTATATCAAAATCAAGCTAAATGAGTTCATACTGATGTCTCCAACTCTAACCCATTGCCACTGTATCATTCTAGCTTTCTCTTTCTTGCCAGTCACCTCCAACAGTGAGAAACCTGGTTCCCACCATCCATTATCATTTTGCTTAGTTTTTTAAATTACTGTTTACATATATAGTGGTTTCCAAACTGTTAACTCATATCGCCATGGGAAAAAAATTGTTGTCAACTAGAGTATAATGCTTCTGTATAGTTCCTTTTGCCTCCAGTCATATAGTCTTCTCTTATTTCCAGAGAAGTAATTGAGCTCAGCACCTTTTCTCCTGTCTGCCATAATGAGGTAGGTTATTTCCTGTATTTGTAACACAGTGAGTTCCTTTTGTCACAATCTGTATTCTTTTCTGGAATCCCATGACATCATAAATGATTTATAAAAATTTTCATACATTAATGTTCACTTTTTTCATACATTAATGTTCTTCTTTTTGTTTTGACAAATGCATAGTGTCATGTATCAACCCATTACAATATTATACAGAATAATTTCATGACCTTAAAAGTCCTCTGTGTTTACCTATTCAACACTTTCCCTTTCCCAAATGCCCAGCAAACACTGATTTGTTTACTTGTTCTGTAGTTTTGCCTTTTCCTGAATTCATTGTAAATATTAGTAGTATTATTACTATGTATATGTACATATACACATATTTTTCTATATTTGTATACTCTTAAATATTTTAAATTTGTATTATTATAATATTTTCAGATAATGCTTATCATTTTTAAAGTATTTTCTAATTATATTTATATTTTTTGAAACTCAAAAGATTTTACAAGATTTTTTTTACAGCTTTGATTAAATTTGCTCTCTGTTTGCTTTTGATTTGTTAAATTTTCTCTTTATCATTCTCAAAGAATGTAAAATTGATCCATAGGCACTGTTTGTCAAAGGAGAGTCAGGTGCCAAAGATCAATTTCTGTCCCCCATTGACACTTAATGCTACCTATATTTAGTT
>NW_011888818.1:4150172-4165882 GCF_000151845.1 Pteropus vampyrus
ATATGCCTTACTGTTAAAATGTACAACTGAAACTTACCCGATTTCATTAACTGATGTCACTATAAAAAAAGTGATTAATTAATTAGAAAAAATGTTTTCAAACACTGTACATTTCTACTTTTTTTTTTTTACAAATGGAGTAGGGCAAATGAGCTTTCCAAATGAACCCCACTCTTCCTTGGTAGCCACCTCCACACCTTAATCATTCAAATTTAACAGCAATAATCAAGAATATAAAGTTGTAGAGGGATAACAGTATCAGTACAAGGAACAGTGCTGGAGAGATTTTAAAGTATTACCCCCTAGTTATTTGACACTCTCTTTCTTTTGGCAATCTCAATGAAATCCGGTCAGACTTATGACTACGTGGACCATCATGGATTAAATGATGGTGTTTGGCTCCTGAGGCTGATGTAGTTTCTGCCTTGTTTAGTTTTAACACTTGTGATTAGGCCCTGAGCCAATAAGACCAGCCTCAGTCCATCATGCTGTGAGGAAGCTAAGAGACAAAGATAAGCCACAGGTAACTCCAGTCAGCAGTCCTAGTGTTCCAGTCATTCAAGCTCCCATGCCAGCCATAGGGGTGAACGAGTGTTGAGGGATATTCCCATCCTTTTCATCTTCCCAGCTGAGGCTCCAGACACTGTGGAATACAGAAAATGCACCCTCCTGTTTCCTGTCCAAATTTATGTCTCCAGAAGCAGCGAGCATAACAAATTAGGCATTTTAAACTGCTAATTTTGATAAATTTGTTACACAGCAGTTGTAATTTTAACAAATGTTGTCTGCCCAAAGAACACTTTGAGAAAATTTTCCAAGATATTACAGGCTGGTTGAGAGAAGGGCATACTAACTCAAGGATGTAAAGAATTATAAGCAAAAATGGTCTCACAAAGAATTGTCCTAATACTAACTACATTAGAGTAACAGACAGAAGTTATAAATGAGGGGACAGAGGGGATGAGGTGCTTGTGCTGGAGTTTGGGAGAAACAATTTGTATTCAAATTAAGCTATTCTTGATTATACATTTTGTTGTGGGCACAGAGAAAAAGTGTTTCCAATTTGCTTTGTTTTGGTTTATCTTCCCAGTAACATAATACGCCCCGACTACAAGTGTCTATTAAGTTAGGATATGCTCCTTTGAGAAGCAGGCAAGTGTCCCAACTCACTGCACACTTCTAAACACCTAAGAAGTAGCAACCTGTGACCATGTTGGCTAGGTTCCCTTACACATCTGATAAGGGTATAGCTTGTGCTGCCCTTTCTAGAAGCGGCAGCCCTGAGAAGAGCATTGAGCATGGGAATTACATGGTTTATTTATATTTTTAAAATATAATCATGGCTGGTCAGTGCAGGATGGATTCGAGAAAAGCAAGAGTAGAATTGCAGTGGTTTCTTGGAAGAGTTCAGGTGAGTGATGACAGTGCCTTAGACTACAGAGGTCACAGGGGACAGAGTCTCACTTTATCTTGAAAGAATTGTTGATGGATAGGGCCTATGGTGGAGGTAGTAGAGAAGGCTCTTCTTTTTTAAAATTTAATTTTTACTTATTTCATTATTTATCACAGTTAACTTTTTTTTTATATTTGTTGTTTGAGTGTCTCTCTGTATCTGCGTGTATGTGCACGTGTGTGTGTTATCATTTATATCTTCATTTTTCTTACTTTTAAGGTGTTTATCTTTTTAATGATTACTTTAACTTAATTAGGAGTATAATATTCTTCATAAGAAAATTAACTCTTTCACTTTAGTATATTTTGCCAATATTGTGACAACTTGTCATTCCTCTTTTACTTTTGTTTATGGTGTAATTAGACTGCTATTTCAGAGCTTAACATTTTTATTTGCAAGTATTTGGCTTTACAAAATGCACCACCCTAAGCATGTTTTTAAGTCTCTAATCCAAAGCTAAAGAAGCAAACACCAATATAGACCTACTGAAATAATTATGTTCTTTATCCTCCCCAAATTTTAATAGGTTTTAAGCAAATAAATAGAGAATAAAGTCTCTAGGGAACAATTTATAACATAGGCTTTACTCAAAGCAAATCTGATTTCTGATTTCCCAAGAAATATTTGTACTAACAAGATTAAGTTGCTAAGAAGTTTATACCCCTACGGTTTTGTTTTTGCTCCCTGCCCCCCGCCAAAAAAAAGCCTCTATGTATAACATCTATTAAGCTGTGTCAGATTCCTTCATTCTGTGAATCTTTGTTCTGTATATCTCTAAATAAAGAAAAATGCAATAAATATAAGTGATTCCCTTTTACATTCACATGGATTTGTAAGATATGAAGAAGGCCAAACTCATGTCTATAGCAGAGCGTTGGTCAACTCTGGATGCTGTACCAACAAAGACCACCATCTATACAGGGGGCAGACCACTTGTCCATATTTGCTTGTACATGCTTGAGTGACTTTTGCTTTCCTAGAATGGGTTCTAACTCAGTGACTAGCTCATTACACTGTCAAAAGATGTATCTTGAAGAGAATAGATGACTCTCATAGTAATGTTTTTAAATGAGTTATAAAAGTATTTGATTATTCAAAATTACACTAACTGTTAGTAAATGACATTTGGGTGTTCAAAACATGTGATCAATTAGGAAATCACAGAGACCACAGATATTGGTAGCTAGCATAGATTCCTGCAACATTTGGTAAACCATTCACTCCTAAATAACCCATGTTTGAACTATGAGGGTCTACTGATACATGGATTTTTTTTCAATAAATAGTGTCAATGTATTTTCTTTTCCTTATGTATTTCTTAATAACATTTCCTTTAGCTTTTATTGTAAGAATAAAGTATATACTACACATAAAATATAAAATATATGTTAATGGACTATTATCAGTAAGGCTTATTAAAGCTTATGGCCACCAGGAGGCTAGTAGTAGTTAAGTTTTGTGGGAGTCAAAAGTTATACATGGATTTTCAGTTGCATGGGGGATCGGTGCTCCTAACTCCCATGATTTCAAGGGTCAACTTTAATTTTTAAAGCTATTATGAACAGAGTTTTAAAATATATTCAATTCATAAGAGCAAGGAGATGAAATTATCAAGAGTATAGTTATGTTTGTGTTTATAAGCGGAGATAAGATGCATATCTACAGATCCAAATATATATTTGTTTTCGAAAAAGAACAAAGAAAAAATTAAAAAAACTAAGTCATATTTACTAAGTGGTATTTATTCTTTAAACAGAGGGAATAGAGGTTAAAGTACAAGGTAACTCAGGTTTTTGGGTTTTTGTTTTCTTTTTTAAGAATTATAGTACTCAGAACATTTTTACTATGTGTGCTACTTTATTTTTAGAAAAAAATAAGACAATTTTCACACAATAATGGCATGTTTGAATTGCATGCTTGTTTGAGTTACACGTCAGAAGTAATAATAATGTCAGCAGACAACCAATTTGTTGTAAGTTCATTTTCAATGCAGCGTTGCATAAAATAATGGCAATTTTAAAAGAAATCATAATGTTCTCTGCAAAAGGTCCACCTGACTCAGCACCTTCATGTTTTCCTCTGTGTTTAGGTGGACTTACATCACTGTACTTTTCTTCAGACTTTTAGCCTTTCCTGGTGTCGGATGTGGGTAGATTCACTTCAAGACAGTTAACTGTGATGGAGCCAAGGCTGGTTGCTCTTGACAGGGTAGCCCTCTCAGTGTTCTTTACACCCCCAATGCAGCTGTTACCTAATCGAGATCACCCCAATTATTTGGGCTTAAAATGCACAAAGACATTGTTTTTGCAATTAATAAATTAATAGTGGAGAGGAAAGAGAATACAGCAGCATTTCATATTTCTAGTTGTGCCATCAAAAAATAAAGAAGTAAAAGGGGAATATGGGTTTTTAAGCAGAGGAAAGACTTAAGTATCTTTATATTGTACCAGGAAATTAAAATACATAAATGAAAATATTTAACATGTTGCTAATCCTCTCATTGAATTTTTATTTCTCGTTTTATTATTTCATAAATTATGGCAACTGAGTCAATACTCTGAAATAACTACTATAAGCAACTGGTTTTTCCTAATGCCTGAAAATAATAGTAAGGGAAATTATCATTCAGAAATTTGAAAACCTTTCTTAGCTCTTAGATGATACAAAAAGCAAGCAGTTAGATGGATTTGGCACAAGGGTCAGAGTTTGCCAAACCCTAATATACAGTAACAGCCTCGTTTAAGTAAAAGAAGGAGCGAAAGCCTAGCTGCTATTCTATACAGAGAAGAGAGGTGTGTGTGTCTGTTTTTCATAATTAAATATTTATCAGCAATTTAAAAAATAATAATTAAGGCAAGAAAGATACCTATAATCCTTATCAATCTTAAGTAAAGAATTATCTTTTCTTCCACCCACCATAGATATAATTTTACATAGTTATTACCACATAACGATATACATATGCATTTGACCCGTTCTTTACTTACCTAAAATTATGTCCCCTTATTGCTACAGAGTGTCATTAAGTGCTAAAGATTGTATAATTTATTATGAAATTGAAACAATTTACTTAACCTAAGTACAGATAAAATTAGGTCTGATTTTAAAATAGGTGATGTTATAATGAATGTCTTTAATTTTTTGAAGCCTTCTGCCATCACATCAGTTTCAAAAAGAAAAGGTACTAAGTCAAAGGAAATAAATATATATACATATATACATACATAAATATATATGTATATGGTTATTGATAAATTTTGTGAAATTGATTTCTAATTATTATGCTAATTTATGTAGCCCACCAGAAATAATTATTCTACACAAATTAATATTTATTATGTTTTTAGTACTTCTTAAATGCACTATCTCTTTTTTGTTTAATTTGCATTTGTTTTACCACAAAAGGTCTGTTCATATTTTCAGAATTCCTGATGCATTCACCACTTAAGAATTGTTTTAAATATTTGATATGTCTGTTTTCCATTTTAATTATATTTTTATTATAGAGAATTACTTTTAATTATATATAGTCAATTGAGTCATAATTTCTTTAATTTTGCTTTCATCTACACAACTAATAAATTCTATTTTTCAAGCACACAGATAAACTTTCTTTTTGAACCAACTTTTTTATACTTTGAATGCTTACCTTTACTTTTATGTCCATCTAAGATTTAATGTTATTTATGATATGAAATTTGCATGTACAAATTTTTAGGAATTCACCTATCCAATGAAAACTGTACATAATCCCAGACCATGGAAATGACAGAGCTAAGAGGGAAAATCTATAATCCTCTCTTTAAAAACAATAATTTGCAGCAGCTCATATTGGCCTATTTCATCACAGAGGGGATCACATTTCATGGCTATCAGTGAAGCAAATTTCATGTGTAGGATATCCAAGAGGCTACCACGGAGTTTTTGGGTCAGCAGACAGTAGCCGAGTTTGAATGGAATTAGGCTTTTTTTTTACTGAAAGTAAAGATGGAGAGAGTATGCATTATGAAATCAGTATATATTGGTAGTTTTCAAAGTGTGGCTCCAACCAGCACCATCAGCAGCACATGGGAACTTTTAGAAATACGAATTCTTGGGCTTTACCCTAAACCTACTGAATTTGAAACTCTGGGCAGAACCCTGAAATCTGTTTTTTAATAAGTATTTAAGGTGATTCTCATTCATACTCAAATTTCAGAACCTGACAACCACTGTTACACAATTTCGGACCTGTTTTTGGCTTAATATATAAGTGAATCTTTGTCATTTTTGTTTTTAATGTTTAAAGATATTTTATGCCTTTAATTACTAGTTCTACATTTCAATTTTGGGGGAATTATCATGCTGTTTTCTCTAATGGCTGTACCAATTTACATTCCCACTAACTGTGTACAATGGTTCTCTTTCTGCACTTCCTCACCAACATGCATATCTTGTCTTCATAATACCATCCTAACAAGCAAGAGTCAATATCTTATTGTAGTTTTGATGTACATTTCTCTGATGATTAGTGATGTTGAGCACTTTTCATATGATAGTGGCCTATTGGCCATTTGTATGTCTTCTTTGAAAAAATGTGTCTGTCCTTTGCCCATTTTTAAATTGGATTATTTGCTTTTTTGCTATTTTGACTTGTGAGTTCTTTATATATTTTATATAGTATCCCCTTATCAGATATATGATTTGCATATATTTTCCCCATTCTGTATGTTGCCTTTTCAATTCGTTGATTGTTTCTTTTGCTGTATGAATCTCTTCATTTTGATGTAGTCTCACATATTTATTTTAGCTTTGTTTCCTGTTCTTGGTGTCTTATCCAAGAAATTATTGCTGAGACCAATGTCAAGGATTTTTTCCTCTATGTTTTCTTCTAGAAGTTTTAAAGTTTGTAGTCTTAAAGTTTTAATCCATTTTGAGTTACTTTTGGGAGCCGTGTAAGGTAGAGATCCAATTTTATTCTTTTGAAAGTAGATATCCAAGTTTCCCAACATATTTATTGAAGATACTATCCTTTTTCATTTTTTGTTCTTGGCACACTTGTCAAAAATTAGTTGACCTTATGACCTTACATGGTTTTATTTCTGGTCTATCTATTCTGCTCCATTAATCTTTGTGTCAGTACCCCGTCCCCTCCACCCCCCCCACCCCCCGCCGCCCATAGCTTACAGTTTTGATTACTATAGCTATGTAATATAGTTTGAATTCAGGAATTGCAATGCCTCTGCTTTGCTCTTTTTTTCTCAATATTGCTTTCAGGCTGTTCAGGGTCTTTTGTGGTTCCATACAAATTTTAGGATTGTTTGTTCTATTTCTGTGAAAAATGCCATTGGAATTGTGAAAGAGATTGCTTTGAGTCTGTAGAACTCTTGGAGTAGTGTAGACATTTTAACAATATTAATTCTTCTAATGAAGAACATGGGCTGTCTTTCCATTTATTTGTGTCTTCTTCAGTTTCTTTTAACAGTGTCTTATAGTTTTCTGTGTGCAAGCCTTCCACTGACTTAAATTTATTCCTAAATGGTTTATTGGTTTTGATGCTATTTTAAATGGGATTAGTTTCTTAATATTTCTTTCACATGGTTGTTAGTGTATAGAAACACAACTAATTTTGTACACTGATTTCGTATCCTGAAACTTCACTAAATTTATTTATTAGTCTAACAGTTTTTTGGTAGTATTTAGAATTTTCCACATATAAGATCATGTCATCTGCAAACAAAGATAATTTTGCCTTTTTGTGATTTGGACACAATTTTATTTCTGTATTCACTATTTTATTCCATTGATGCAATAGCATAATTTCTATAGAAATGTATGGCAAAATTATTTGATAATTATGATTTAAACTTTTAGAACCATAGAGTCTATGTAACTTTGTTGTATTTTTTCAATTATTTCCTTGGAATAAATACCTAGAAGTGGAATTGCTGGGAAAAAATCATATACATTTATACCTATGTCCAGATATTCTGAAATAATTACATTATTAGGATATAAGTTTATTTTTTCTAAACTCTTATTATCACTGGATATTAACTATCAAACTTTTGATTTATCAATTGATTATATTCTTTTCCTTTTGTCTGTTTGTATGTGTATAGCCTAACTATTATATGTTAATATTATTACATTGTAAGTGTTTCTATTGTTTGGAATGTAGAACATGTGCTTACAATGTTCTTTGAAGAAATATTCATGAAGATTATTGATGGGAAAGAAATCACACAAGCATTCAATGCAAAAAAGGCATGCTATCTATAAGAAGTGAAAAAAAAAATCTAGTTAGATTCAAATTTCTCTGCATGTAGGAAGGCAATAAAAGATGGATATAAAATTTGAGGTTAAAACATTGTGACTGAAGAAATTCAAATCATCCAAACCATCATTCTTCTACAGGCACCTCACAGATTTTCTGACATGCAAAGACTCATTTAGTATGCCACCCACATATCGATCCTGGAAATATTACATATGAATGTGAAATTAAATAATAAAAACGACAAGAGTGATAAAAAAGAAGACAATAAGCAGTGGTGCTAGTAAAGCATGGTGTTGTCTAATTAGAAATTAGGAAAGAGAAAAAATTAAAGTTGTGACAGGTGAATAAATATTTCACAGAAAGTAGAGTAATCTGAATCTGAAGTAAATTAGATTATTGTAACTATCTAAGCATCTATTTAAATGCAATTCCATAAGTTACCACATATCTCAAGAATGTCAGGCAAAAAAAAATCTATAACTTCTAAATCATTTCAGTCCAAGTAAAGATTTGAAGTGCGTGCATAGTGAAAAAAAGAAAGGATAAGCATGGAGAACATAAAGGAAGATGATCAAATTCTCAGTGTTGGAACAATCAAAAGTTGCTTTTTTCCATCTCACATTGTATAGAATGTCGTATAATTTAAGATAAACTTACAATTATTATTAACAGTATTAAAGCTAAACAAAACATGTAAATATAAGAAATTAAAATGGTAATAGTGAGAGACTTTTAAATTATCGCTATCATATTTGACGGTTAAAAAAAGAAAAAATAGCAGGCTGTTAGAGAAATAGTAACATTGCTCTATTTGTGTATTTATGATAAAAGACAAAGTATAGTAAATCTTAATGTGATATATATTTATAGCCTTCGATTTTATGTATTAAATTCTAAAGAAACCTCTAAAATCTTTCCTAAAATCAAAAGTGTAGATAATTTTTTTAATCATAATTTAAGAAAACTAAATAATAAAAAGATAAAACATAAATCTCTTGGGACAAATTGAAATTTCACAAATAATACATAATCAAGGAAACGAAACTATATCAAGGTAATTGAAAATTAAAAATAAAAATTATGTATTTTATTTAAAATATTTAAGCTATTTTAAGACTATATTATAAGGAATATCAATTTTTTAAACTTTTATTTTTAAAGAATGTAAAAAGAATATTCACATAAAACAGAATTAAACAGCAGCAATAAGAAAGATAATGGGTGAAGTCAGTATAATGATTTCGTCAACAAAATAACACATGTCATTTCATAAATAAATAAATAACAAAAAAACAAAATAACAAAATAACAAATGTCATTTCATAAATAAAAGCATGTTTATTTGAAAAGGCCAGTAAGAATCTTCATTATATTTAATTGATAAATAAAATTATTACAAAAATATTGCAAATAAAAATATGATAAAACAATAGTCATTACTGACATGGAAATGGAGATCGTAAATATTTATTTTTTCAATTTTTTTTTTAGAATTAAAAGCACTTTTAGATCTGTTTAGAGTTTAGAAATAAGGGAATATTTCTTAATTTATTTTAAATAACTGAGAAACATAGATGAGAAAACCTAATAAAGTATAAAAGAAGAGATTACAGATAAGAGATTATTAATAAAATATGCCAAAATTAATTTTATCAGTATATTAATATATAATGTATAATAATATATATTAATATATTCAAATATAGGGTTCATTTCACCATTTCAAATATAAATCAATATTTGGTACCTATAAATATAATTCACCACATCAGTAGTTCATGTAAGAAAAATTCATTTGCCTATCTATATTAAAGCAAAAGATAATAAATGATTTCTCAGAAATTTCTTACCAATCTTTAAATAATATAATCAGTAAATATTATAAATTAAAGCTAATTCTACTAACCAATATCAAACTTAATGCAGAAGCATAAAGGCAGTTTTTGAATCCTCACTCATAACTGTTCATCATTGTTCTATTATTTTTGATTAATAAAATAAAAATATCAGAAGTAGAATAAGCTATTGAAAAGCAGGCTTACCTAAAAATTATTTAAAATTTTAAAACAATCATTTAAATAAATTTTATTTAAGAAACATTGCAAAAAAAATCTCTACATGAATATATATGCATGTTTGTGTGTGTGTATATATATTTCTTATTAAAACATGCCATTCAAAAAGACAGTTTAGCATTTTTGTATATTATATAGGCATGTGTATCTGCATACATTTAATCATAATATGATTTTTAAGTTTATACTGAAAACACCATCGGTTGTAATCTTTAGGGGAAAATATTATCTGAAATATTTTTAAAATTTTCAAGTTGTACCTATTGAGTATCTATTACTTGAAATGGAAAGCTAAATGCTATAAAAATAAAAGAAGCAAAATTATTAAACAATACCAAGAGAATTCATGATCACTGTGGAGAAAGGTATCTGATTTAATATATGATATTGACAAAACAGTAAATGAGCTTTTAAACATAGAGTTATTTTTTATTTAGTAGGAATTTTGCTTCAGCAGCTATGGTTAAAATAAAAGGTATACTATAGAACATCTAATTCCATGGATTACTTTTGCATGTGGTATCCTGGAAGTACATGATAGAATATGTTATTTTACTCAAATTTATAATCCTTTCATAATCTCTCTGAACTTAAATTTTGTTTTCCCTCCCTTTTTTTTTCTCCTTCTCTTTTTGTTTTTCAAACCAGGTTCTTCTTTCCAAGCATTACTTAATAATTTCAGAGAGTGCCACAAGTTCTTTCGATATTCTACACATTAATAAATCTGCCTTGGTTGGTGGTCTCCTGCCACTATCATGATTTAGCTCTACCTTATGGAAAACATGGTTGTAGACCTTGCCCTAATTTTTAACAGTAATAGTAGAAACTAATTTTTACCCTTAGACGAAATACATGGAAGGCCTGTGAAAACTAAAAAGGAATTGATCCAGAGGTGGTTACCACATGTGTGGCCTCTGTTCTCTTCTTGTTCCATGGAGCCGGCACCATAGCCCACCTCAGTAACTGAGAGTGACTTCGATCACTATCAATTGTCTACTCTCTGAGTCCAGTCACCTCTCCCTAGAATCCTTTCCTTTTCATTCCAATCTCTGCAACTGTGTTAATTCCGTGAGGATACTGATGGCTTCCAGCCTCAGATGTTCAGGACAATGCCAGAATAAAATTTCTGCTAGTCCAGGTCCAAACAGTCAGTTACTCAGTCTGAGTGATGCATGGGGGTGGTCAGTAAAATGATCTAGGCTGGTCTTTGCCTCTCTAATCATCCTCACCTTTGGAGTTTCTCTACCAGTGTGAAATCAAGATATCCATCCTCTCCTTTTCTGGGCTCTGGATTAGTTCCCCTCTGGTGACAGATCTTCCCACAACAAAGAATAATTTTCAGAAACTCAGTCTAAATCCAGTATTGGTGAAAGAAACATTATATACATACGTTAGGGCCGTAACTGCTGGTGATAACCTTCACAATGAAGTGCCTCCTACAGTCTCAACAAGATCAACAGTTAATCACATGGGAGTTTCCCATTTTTCTAGACGACTGGGCTTTAACTTACATTTACTCTTATGTAAAAGCCTAAAATAAAGCTCTAAAAGACTTAAAAGCCTCTGAGAATAGAAAAAAAATAAAAAATAAAAGTTTTAGCCAGCAATGTTTTCCTGTAAAAATCTAGCCCACATAATGTATTTATTACTTCCCCACCTGCTAGACTCATTTTGAATATGTCTCTCCAGGCAGCCTTAGGGTTAGCTTCACACAGTGAATGGATGATGCCATCCGATATTTGTCAGTGCCCCACAGACAGAAACGCACTGGCAGTGTGTGGATGGATATTTTGTCTGTGAGATCCTTTGAATTGCTTGATGCAGTTGTAGTATTATATTGTTTTTTAAAGCAGTTCTATTTATAGAAATAAAGGCCTCACCATGGGAGAACAGTGTGAAGCTTGTAAGAGGGTCTGTGATACATTATAGAAATAATTAGTAAATCTTGTCTTGATTTAAGAATTGATACATTTTGGCTTGCAGGAATGCTAGAAGTTTAATTTTCTACTCTAGAGTATAAATGAGCACATGTTAATGTAGTAATCTAATATTGCATATCTCATACACTTTCTTCTTAATAACATTAAGAATAAGGACAAGTGACTTCTTAGTCTGTTGAATTGTTCTAAGGCTGACACAAATTATAGAGTGTAAATTTATTAAGAATTGCCAAGTTTGAATTATTTTTATGGCATTCAAGCCAAAATTAACTAACTCTAGGCTGATCTTTAATATAAATGATAATTTCTACTGTCTAAGGAAAGAATTGGAGTTGGTGGTTGTAAAGGCATGTCTTCTTTAATACCATTTTTATTTAAGGATAATGTTAATTAAAGTTATATTAGTAAAAGCATGTTTCTAATTTCTTTGACATAGTTGTTGTGTTTTCCGAATTTAAAAAAATGGGTGATTAGACTACTCGAGCAACTAATTTAATGTCCACCCATCCGTTAAATAATATTCACATGTGTTTTTGGATAGTCGAATAACATCTATCTTATTCAAGATATTTTTTTTTTTTCTCAACAAGCCTTTGGTTTAAAATTATTAGTAATTGGAGAATGTCATCATTGATAAGATGATGTACAAATACCTCATTCTGAAATGGCATTTTCAGAAACAAAATTATTCAAATCTTCCATTTTGAAATTCTAAAGGTAGACTTTCAGAGCCCAGTACTTTCAGAGCAAAATAACTCATCAAGAATAGCAGTGCCTCAGATGTGAGGGCAACCTGGCTATGACATCTGTCATCTCATTGGCTACAAGGGTTGATTTGGCTGATCTGACTGCCTAGGCTGGTGTGCCCTTCCTCTCACCACCCCATGTGTGTCCCTTCAGAATCTACATGCTTGGAGGAAGAGGGTGACCTTCCCCGATGGAGGACAGGACTGTTCTTTGGTCAAGGGTATATGAGTAGCTGGGCTTCCCTGCTAGAACCTTCAAACAAGCTCTCAAGAATAACAGTGCCTTCAAATATTTCATTTTCTTAATTTGGAAATTCAGACAATCTTAAATGGATGGATAAAGAAATTATTTTGTTCTTGAAGTTGTTTGACTTTTGAAAAAAATGTGTATTAGTAATCATTTTATCTTTAGTAATTTTAACATAATGAACATTTCGACTTTAATTCTTCAATTTAATTTACATTAAATGCCGTTTTCTGCACCTCAAGACCTTCCCAGAAGAATATCTGTGCTTAGTTAGATTCTGCCCTTGATCTGTGATCTCTGAATTCCCTTCACCCCTCCTCTCCTCTACCTGCAAAGAGGGGGAGGGAGTGTATCTGGACTCAAGGAGACATTGGATAATATCTGAAGATATTTTAAATCATCATAAGTAAAGTGGGGAGTTATTATTAGTATCTGTTGGATAAAGACCAGGGATGCTGCTGAATAACCTACAATGCACAGAACAGTTCTCAGAAAAAGAATTATTTGGTCAAAAATTCCAATAGTCCTGACCTTCAGAAACCCTGCACAAAAATATTAGTCTCCACACAAAAAACATACCCTTAAAAACTGAACCTAGCATTTCTTCTGAAAGCAGCTCTCACAGCTTTGACATCATTGGTGAAGGCTATTTCAAGAAAGAGTGTTTAAGTTTTGCATTTAGTCAAGTCACTTATTAAGTTAACCAGTCAATCAACCACAAGTCACAAATCAATAATAAAATAAGCTTCATTATCTCCAACATTTTCTTCTTTAGCAAGGAACAGTTTGCTAAACCATGAAAGAATAAACAATGTCACGTGTGTACAGGTATAAAAAATAAAAATCTGACACTGATAATATACAATTTTGTTATATAATGGAAATAGTGAATACTGTGTTTCTTTATTACTGTAGACCTCTTTTATTCTGAAATTTATGAGTTTACATATAGGTTATATCCACTAAAAACAGTGATAGCATTATGATACCAATTATTTCTTAACTCACTAATCTTCTCATCCATGTGGGTTTTTGAAAATGCTCAGTGCATGATATGATATACTTATTTAAATAAGATCACCTTTTTGTAGAGTTATAATATACATTTCTACATACATCATATAATATCTAGTCATATTTATGTGTCTATATTGATATAAAGTTCAGCATGAAGCAAAAACCTTATGACGCAGATTAAAAGTTAATATTGAATAAGAATTTAACAAATTAAAGCTCAGACATATTCTTCATAGTGCGATGAACTCACAATTTGTCCTAAAAGGATAGTGTAAGTAAGTATTGAATTGCTATGCTTAAAAACTGAAGAATACCATTCAAGCCTAAGAAGACTTGACTTATGAGAATTTCACTAACACCTCTGTTGACAGACAAATGGCTTTCAGACTTAGAGATTTGTTCTCTGTCAAAAGTTGCATGGACCACAGGAGTAATCCACCACATTCATATTCTGCACTTTCAGTGCTTAATTTTACCACAGTCCTTTGTCATCTATTGTGGTAAAACTGAAGCACATTTAGATTTTCAAGAGTTTATTTCAATTTCAATCAATTCAAACAGCTAACACCAAACCAAAAATGGTTAGCAGCACTCCATACACAGGAGCTAGGGGAGAGATTTTTATGGAGAAGATATAGAAACAACACAAGAAAATTATTTGGTTGCCTAGAGCTTCCTTATTTTGGTTGCCTAAAGTTTCCTTATTTAAGAAAGTTTCCTTATTTGGTTTTTTGGTTGTGATTGATTGTTCTCAAGTTTCCCTGCCTTGGATTCAATCACATTGATTCTGACTTGGGTTTCAGTTTGCTTACTTTGGCTTCCTTGTCATCAGAGCCTCTCTGTCTAATGGCCTACTCATTTAATTACTTTAACTATTGTAGGTTTTTAAGTATTACTTTATCTTTTAAAAGATATCTATTACTTCCTTTAGAAAGACACAAAATACTTTGAAATTGGATATGTCATATTTGTTTGTACTCTCGGCTCTGATGGTAGATAGTAGACATTCAGTAAATGGTTCATCATGGAATACATATACTTGCCTTTTCCAGTTCATCATTTGTAAAATATTCCACTGGAGAGGACTATAGAACTTGAGAACAGAAGAGAAATTATTTTGTTTTGTTTAGAAACAAAGAGTTAACTGCAAAGTCATGAATTGATTCATACAAGACTTTAATCTGGGCAGATGGGAGTTTAATGTTTTCTCATCTAATTTATTAAAATGGTATTCTCAAACAGTTGTTATTATATAATACATTATATGAGATGAATAGAGAGATTTTTAGTGGCCGGTGGAATAGTCCATGCTAGAGCTGATTTTGTCAAGTTTTATAAGGAAGCAGGATGACCAAATATAGTCATGCACAACTTAATGACTGGGATACGTTCTGAGAAATCTGTCATCTTCAGATAATTTTGTAGTTGTCTGAACATCACAGAGTTCACCTACACAAACCTAGGTGGTGTAGTCTACTACTATTGTATATACTGTACTTTACAGGAATGGCAGTACAGTAGGTTTGTTTACATCAGCATTACCACGAACACATGAGTAATTGTAGGGTAAACCTTGACAGTTGGCTTTCTTTTGGTAATATAAGTGCCTGACTTAAAGCTTTGATTGTAGAGACATCCATTTCAAAAAGACATCCATTTCTGAGACATCCACTTCAAGGAAAGCCATTTCAAACACCATTGCCAGCCATGTGACTAGGTAAAGAGCCAGGCTGCATCTCCCAGCTGATGCTCCTTTGTTTTAGATTTATTGATTTAGATAACTATTTGGACTACTTGTTTTTTCATTTTTGATTTTTGTTTTCCCTCCTGTTCTTTGAATTCTCTCTCTTATTTTTTAAACTCATCAGTAAAGAGTGAGCCAGGGAAAGCTTAGACACCAACCCTCAACCACGATAAAAGCAGCACTCAGGCTTCCTGTGTGCGTGTGCTCACTCTTGCATATTCATTCATTC
>NW_011888818.1:4166057-4168640 GCF_000151845.1 Pteropus vampyrus
GTGATAAACTTTTTTTTCGAAGTTTCCTAATAGCTATTACTGAAGATTGTCTTGCAATCATAATAAGGGTCCAGTTGTAACATTGATTTGGAAAGGGGATATCTGTGGGACTCTCACTGGGGCCCAGGTGAATACCCCAGGCACTTCTACCTGAGAGTATCGGTAGGCTGAAACCAGCATAAAATAGTAATGCATTGTGCTACAACCATATGATGGCCAAGACTTTACTAGGCAATCGAAAATTTTCAGCTCCATTATAACTCTATGGGCCCATCATTGTACCAGTGGTCCATTGTTTACTGTAACACCTTTGTAGTACATGACGGAGTTCCCTTGAATTTTCCTAATATTTAAAGCCTATTATTTTTTTTTCTATAATTCAGTTTGTATGCAATTAATTGGAGACTGTTAGCACCTAAAACAAGCTTATGTCCTTATTTAGAGATGATGGGAAAAACATGTTCAGTGAAAATGTGATATTACTAAGGCCATTTTGCTAATTTATAGTTGAGCCTGGACCATACGCAGGTTCTCTAGGTAATGTAGGGAGGGGGCAGGAGAACTAAATTTTAAATCAAGCTATATTTAGAGAGGGCAATGTGCCAATCAACTCTACAGTGGGACCACAAGAAAACATGCAGAACAATGGAAGACTTCTGTTGGGATTGCTAACAAACCATTTATCCATATCTTGAAGGGAAAACAGTCTTTAAGTGTTACCCTACACAAAATAAACACAATCATTCATTCCCTATGGTTAAAATTGTGGGGAACCTGTGGATCAAAGGCTGCGAATTGCCAGCAAGCTTTTCAGGTTATATACTCTTACTTTTCACATTGTATATGCATACCATCAAAGGAAAATGGATAAACAAAGTCTTTAAACTGCAATTCATAGAAACTAAGAATGACATATACTGAATTCCCTGAACCCTCAGGGTCCCTATAATTGTCTCTGTCACTGTCTCTGTCCTGCTGAGTCTCTCTCAGGCTCTCTCACTCTTTGTCTCTGAAAGGAGAGGAGACCATGCTCTCTATGGAGCATTAACCATTCCCTAATAAACTTTCCTTTTTGACACTATCTCTGGCAAGCACTTGAATTCTTTCTGGCAGTCAAGATCTCTCTCTCTCTCTCTCTCTCTCTCTCTCTCTCTGTCGCTCATTCAGTACAGAGCTAGAGTTCCCCCCTATCCCCAACTTGGGGGAATTTGCCTTGTCCTGCATCGGTGGTGCCAAAGCAAAGAGACAGGTATGCCTGAAGACTTGAGTAGGCCTAGTAAGGTACTGACAGTAGTAGCCAATTAAAAAAAAAAAAAAAAGTATGAAGCTTGTTTTTTCTTTCAGGAAGAAAGTTGATTGATAGTGGAAAATACAAAAATATATACAGACGGGCATGGATGAATATCATTAAAACTATCAGAGAAAACAATGACTACACATTAATTTAATACAAATGTTTTAAAATTCTTATTAATATATAGATATTGATATGAGATATTTGTATAAAAATTATATATATATATTTAATACTCAGAACCACCTTAGAAATTATATACCATAATTCTCTCATTTCCATTTTACTATAAGGAACTTGAGTTAGGACTCGTAACTTACTTTTTTATATCCATCTCCACAGGAACAGAGATCTTTTTTGCTCAATGATAGAGCACATACTTAATAAGTATTTGTTAAACAAAGAAACAGCTAATAGTACCTCATAGAATGCAAACCTATTTCCTTTTTACTTCAATATTCACGTTTGTTCTAATATACTGTTTTGCTTTTACTTGAAAAAATATACTATTTGGCAGAAAGAGAGAATATTTATTCTCTTAATATATAGATGTCATTTAAGGCTTCCTGTGTTAGTTGATACAGAAGACTTGTTTAGGCTATTTCAGTCAAAACCATTTTATATAGTACTTCACAAAGGACCATACACAAATAGGCACTATCATATAATGGCAATGAATATAATTATCTAGTTTATAATTATAAAACTTTGTTTATGGAAGATATTATATACCGCACTTTGTGGAAGGCCAAGCTAATGAACAAAAATCTAATGACAATTACCAAAATATAATTGTTAGATATGTCAGGATAGTATGCAGAAATAACTAGTACTTTCTAAATGTATTTTTATTGTTAAAATTTATATGTAAAATCTCTATAAAAATGAATCTTAGTGGCAATATTATTTAGTAGCACTAATAAGCCTTTATTTGCCTTCGTATCATTATTTACTTAACTCAAAATATTTCTGCTATTCAAATCATTGTTATCATCTTTTTATAGAAGCATAAAAACATGCAATACAATTGAAAATATAATATCTGATAGTATAGTTAGCATGTGGTTTTTAATTTCTATTTATTTTCCTACTGGAATATATCTTTTACTTTATTTCCAGCCTGACTTTCTGAAATTCTGTTAATTTATTACCCCTACCTATATTACAAGCATTTAAAAATATTACATGAAAACAGTCCTTGATCTATTACTCTCATTTTCTTTTTAAAATTTTTACTGAACCAAAGTTGTGCATTTTTATATATAAGAGTTTGTCCATCCTTTTTTTGT
>NW_011888818.1:4168690-4180386 GCF_000151845.1 Pteropus vampyrus
GGCTATTTCAGTCAAAACCATTTTATATAGTACTTCACAAAGGACCATACACAAATAGGCACTATCATATAATGGCAATGAATATAATTATCTAGTTTATAATTATAAAACTTTGTTTATGGAAGATATTATATACCGCACTTTGTGGAAGGCCAAGCTAATGAACAAAAATCTAATGACGATTACCAAAATATAATTGTTAGATATGTCAGGATAGTATGCAGAAATAACTAGTACTTTCTAAATGTATTTTTATTGTTAAAATTTATATGTAAAATCTCTATAAAAATGAATCTTAGTGGCAATATTATTTAGTAGCACTAATAAGCCTTTATTTGCCTTCGTATCATTATTTACTTAACTCAAAATATTTCTGCTATTCAAATCATTGTTATCATCTTTTTATAGAAGCATAAAAACATGCAATACAATTGAAAATATAATATCTGATAGTATAGTTAGCATGTGGTTTTTAATTTCTATTTATTTTCCTACTGGAATATATCTTTTACTTTATTTCCAGCCTGACTTTCTGAAATTCTGTTAATTTATTACCCCTACCTATATTACAAGCATTTAAAAATATTACATGAAAACAGTCCTTGATCTATTACTCTCATTTTCTTTTTAAAATTTTTACTGAACCAAAGTTGTGCATTTTTATATATAAGAGTTTGTCCATCCTTTTTTTGTGTGATTTCTTATAGCACCTCAAAGTTTGTGAAAACAACAGACATTGAAGACAAGCAACTATTTATAAATATTTGTTTCCAATGGTTGTTGCCACTATTGACTATGGCAGACAAAATCTCAGATTAGTAACACGATGCCATCACACATGCATTAAGTTCTATTCATAGCTGTAATAGTAACTATTTGGGAGATTTTAAAATGCTATCAAGCTTTTTTAATTTTAGTTTCTATATCTGTATATTTATATCAGTGTCTTTCAAATTATATACATTGAGAAGTCAGTGAAATACCCTACTGACACATTATTAAGTAAAGTTAAATAAAGTTAAACACATCAGAGTAAGAATTGCTTTATTAAAGGTATTTTCAGTTCAATAAAATGAATTATTTTCTATAGGTTACAGTGAAAAAAATGTATATGCATACATGAAGGCCCCTAAACAAAATGTAACATTCTATTGTTTTATCTAGCTCACTAAATAAATTTCCATTCAGTTCTGCCCAATTTCTATTTAAATCTATTTATAGAGATTTTAATTTATTTTCAATTATTCTGTTTTAAGTTTATAATTTTGATTCTTGTTTACAAATTCTATTATCTAGTGATCTGTTTTTTTAAGATAATAACCACAGTTTTTTTAAGTCTGTGTCTTTAATATTGACCATCAATGAGTCTGTTTCTATCGTTTCTTTTTTCCCATTATTTACTCAAGCGAGCTAAGCATTCACCTCTCCCCAAACTATTTTATTATTTTTTTCTGCTGTATTCATCTTTGTTTCTCATTTTTACCAAGTTCATTCTGACTCATCCTTTTAGTCTCACCAATTTGGTAATTTCTTAATTCCCCAAATGTATGAGATTATTAGACCTGAATGCCCATTCAAAGATTATTTTTAAAGATTCCTAATTCTCCAGTGCAAATTATCTCATTCTGTTTCACAATATTTTTTTTTCATTTACACTATCATTATCTACTTATTCATATTCTCTTATAGATTATCAATTTATTGTTTTTATTTGATAAGTTAGTTCACTGGTTAATATAATGCAACACAGAAAGTGTCCATTTTTATATGTCTGCATTTCACTATAACCTTTACTGTGACTATGTTAATATGAACATTATCTTAATTAATACACACAATGGGATTAAAGGTTTTGAGCATGGCAGAGGGAATGCAGTTAGCATTAATATGATGGCCAGGTGGAAGGCCAGAGGAGGGAGGGAGCAATTAGAGGGATTGTTTTATGAACTATATAGATGTCTAACCAATGTACTATATACTTGAAACTAATTTAAATAAATAAATTAAAAATAAATTTAAAAAAATTTAGTATGGACATCAAGATTTCTAAACTCAACTGAACTCACATAATAAAATGTTACTTTTCTTTAATTTTTCAATAAATTAAGTAATTATCACTGCTAGTACTGTTGAATCATTATGGGTAAACTAGAGAAGGATAAAAGGTCATTTATTTTGAAAATGTGATTTGAGGTTTTCTTCATGTTGAAATTATGTACATGATTAAAATGTGTCTTGAAGAGTGAATTATATTTAAGCACGTGCATATATGTTTTTTTCTGTGTATATTTGTGTGCACGAGTGTGTATGTAAGAGAGAGCAGAGACAAATTAATTTTGCTCTTTTATCATTAAATAGTAAAAGTATCATTAAATTAATTTTGCTCTTTATCATTAAGAGGTTCAGGGATATTTGGTAAATCAGAGTAGGAAGAGCTTTACTTATGGAGAATAGAGAAAGCATGAGAACCATGATGTCCTGATACCAGGATAGAGCAAAGGCAGAAGAAAGTTATTGTTGTGTTCTGTTTTTGCTTTTACTTGTTATTTTTGTTTATATGTCTGGTTGGTTTGTGTATTTGCATGGTGTATATTTTTTGCTCTCAATGTCCATCATTCCCCTTTATCCCATTTATACTGCTAACATAAATAATCCCTTGTCATCCAGTATGTTAACAGGACTTTATATAGAGTCCTGGGTTCTACTCATAGCAAGGAGAAAGAGACCCTCTTTCTTGCCCACTTTGACCCAGAATTGATACATATTGATTCTGCTCATAGGTCATGATGAGGGTTAGTTGCATGGTCCCTTCCCAGATGCATGGTGTGCCCTGACAAGTCAGCCACTTTTAATGATGATTTTATATTTTGGAAGAGATGCGCACATATTTTTTACTCCCCCTTTCAGTACATGGTCTTTTAAAAGCTATTCCCAGCCCCACTGCAGGGATGCAACACATGCTCTATATGTAAACCACTCAGGTAGTCTCAGTCCTCTGGACCAGAAAATTATTCTAGTGGCTCCACTATAGCCACGGCATGCAACGAAGTAATTACTGGTTCTTGAATCATAACATACATGGAGCTGGCCCTACTGGAGTTAAATTAAAACCAGAATTAAAATGGAAATAAATAATTAAAGCCTGAGAAATGTACCAAAGGAAACTAGATACCAGCAATTCTTTTAATTTCTGAACCAAGTTATATCTAAGTATGGGATGTTCATTTGCATGAACTAAAATAATTTTCCAATTCACTTTTTGTTGAGATGATTTTCACTTGTAACTTTATATATTTTAACTGGCTTACATCATTTCAATTTTTCAATGGGGAAAACATAATATTTTAGGAAAGAAAGAAGGTATTGGAGGTATTAAAAGTGAAAATGATTGTAAAAATAATGATCGATTACTTGATTATTGATTGAAACCAGGTCTTCAGTAGCATTTATGTGTTCAAACTAGTTTACTTTTGGAGCAATAGATATGGAGCCCCTTAGGTATAGTGGTGTATAGTGCTGGTAAACGTTTATCAACTGGCTTTCTGAGTATTATTCAAAGATGAATATTATCTGATATTTTTGTTTACATTAGTAAGGCAAAAGTGAAATAACAGACATATATTAGAATTTTGCTTATTGTTAATGACATGAGTGACTTCTTTACTTAATCAGATTACAGTTTTCAAATATTGAAAACATATTTCTCAATTTTTGTGCTGTTCATAGTCAAATAGCTACAGATGCAGTACACTATTAAGTTTAATCGATATTGCTAGACACTCAACAAAACAATAAATCACACCTTAATTTTTAGTTTTCATGGTGTAAAATATTCCTACCATGGTTAATTTTAAGATTTCAAGGCAAGGTCACTGAATGCTCTTTGAGGTAACAAAAAATCCTATTTTATCCTTAGTTTATGAAGTCTGAAATCAGTAAATGGAAGTATTATTAAGTCCACCATATTGATCAATACTTGATATTTCATATAAAGCTTAAGCCATATCTCCCTGTTCAAATATAGGACCAGTTGCAAATGGACCATTTGCTACCTAGGAAAACAGGAAGTATAGTCAGCTTATCTCACTCTTGCTTATCTCCTCCTACACTTACTCATTGCTGTTTCTGACCTTCCCAGGAAACTTCATAGTTGTAAAACTGGTACTATTATAAAAAAGGTTTAAGATATCTGAGCCTAGCAGAAGTGGAATATATATATATATTTTTCTTATGGGCACACTGATAGTTCCCTAATAGCCCCATTAGAAATAACGGATCAAATTTCCTATGATGAGGATGACACATTTTTTTCTTTATCTGTCTGGTGCCTATCCAAACTTGATTGATTCCTATTTGTTTTTTGTTAATTTGTCTATGCAGTGTACTTCCACAGACTTTCTCTGTTGGGGGTCACCCCAGGATTTAAAAAAGATTCCAAGCTGACCCTCTCTCCCTCCTCTCCACCATGGAAAATACTTGTACATATTTTTATCCAGACGGACTCTGAAAATGAAATAAAAAAAAACAGTCCCAACACAACTTTAACCTTCCTTTGCTCTGAGAAACCCATTTCCTCTTATTTTCTGGGTTTCCCAGACAGGAACCGGATGCCATTCCAGCTTGCTGGGCTTGCTTCTAGAAACACATACCAAGTTCAAGTAGTCTGTAGGAGTCCCTTTTACTACAATTAAGACTAGGAGCTGATACTTTCCGAGTGTGTGTTTAATGATACCAGGACAGCTCTCTCCAAAGAGATCTTCCACACAACATCCTTTGTTGCTCTCAAATCTCTTGACCCCCTGTGTCCTCACAGTGCATTCAGGAGACCTGAAACTGATTTTTTGACAACATCCTTTGTAAATTCTGCATATGATCTAATAATTACTTTGTAATAGAGCTCTATTAGATTTTAGTACTTCAAACAAAGCTTCCAGTTTTTCAGGTTACTACACCATAAACGTGGGTAATATCATAAGATTTTTCAGTCCACTATCAAAATCTGTTCTTGTATCTTGTATTCAAATAAACTTTGTACATATGCACATATGTGTGTGTGTTTGATACATGCATGTACCATGTATTCATCATATAAAAAATTACAGAATGTAGATAGATAAAAAATCATAAAAGATGAAATACATCCAAAATTCATCTCCCAGGAAAATCTCTATATATTTTATTTTGGCAGTTTCAATAAAAATATATACAAAAATAGGCTTTCTTTTCATCATCCCCTAATAAGTGTGTTCTTTGTACTTGTCCTCCTTACTTTACAAATTGTGATCATCCTTCCCTGTCAGCAAGTGCAAACCAGTTTAATTTTAATGGCAGCATGTGTTCCAGTTCATGGATATATTAACTTTTCCTGAACTAATCCTATATCATTGAATATTTGGATGGGTTTTTGGTCTCTGTGTAAACTACACTATTATGAACAAATTATATGTGTATTATTTATGTTTGTTTATTTTCTTAGAAAGGTATACCCCTTTCATTAACCAAATGATATTTCCTCTTTTGGTTTCATTTGCATTTTAATAGGTATTAGCCTTAAGCCAAAAGTAAATATTTAAAAAATAGACATTCAGATATCAGTTAATGGGAAAAGGATATATTTGGGGGACATATTATCCCTTTCTGTTCCTTAAGAAATTTTAGTAATTAGACAATTTCCTGTGACTACCTACTCATAAATCTGAGTCAAATCTCTATATGTTGCTTGTATGATAAGGCCTTCGTACTTATAAATATTTGGCAGATAGTCTAAAACCAAGAAATATTTTTTAAAATATTCATTTTCAGTGATCCACAGCAATTGATGCTTATGTAAAATTCATTTAAACTTCTCACACTTGCTAAATTAGTTTAGCAATCTTATCTAGTAGTCTTTCTCTGTATTACATAGGTTCATTCTTCTGAATTGTCCCCCCAAAAAAATATTTGCCAGAAGATTATAAAATAAACAAGAGAAAAAAATGGATATATAATGTTATTTTATTTTTCAAAATTCAAGTACAGGTTCACAAAAGTGTAGTTTTTTTTTTTTTTTTTGAAATACATATCTCATATCTCAATACAAAATACACATAAATACAAAGTACATATCTCAGATATTTCATAATTTCATCCCTCCTAATATTGAGGCTATTCTGCACATTTTGAGAAATAGAACAGTGATGTAGAACTTACATGCTTTTGTTTTTCTGGAAATTCACATTATGACAAGTTATTTGCTTGAGAAAAAAAATTGCATTATAAATGTCGACAAGTTTAAGAAAATATGACTACACTAATGATGTCAAGCTGGAATTCTGCTCTTATCTAACATTTAGTCTCAGTTACCTGCACAATCGGTATTATTGTATTAAAGACAACCACTTTCAGACTAAAATTGCACTTTTAGGAAGTAATGATCTAGGATATTCAATACAATGCACAAAACTGCAAAATTTATTTTATTATCAAAAGTTGATAATTTAAAGATTAGGCCTAAAATTTTTCAATGTAAATTTTAAAAATAAATTTAAAAGTGACCTAATTACATCTTTAAAAAGTATCTAATTACATTTTTCCCCTTTGAATAAAATTGCTTCTCTGTGTGGTTTGTTTAAAAATTTTAAATAAATTAAACCTACAGCAACAACAAAAATTATTTCTGTTGTTGAAAAAGACAAATTCTTTGTGACATGTACATGTGTAGCAAAAGCATTCAAGTCAAGGCAACTTTAAAAAATTACTAATTGTTTAATATTTAGAGAAGCAGTGTTTTACTTACTATAGGTTATCACTTTATGGTACTCCTTTACATAAACCGTTCATAATATTTATTATTGGGGAGAAAAAAAGTGATCCTGCGCCTTTAATTTCCCTTTCTGAGAGAGAGAAGGCTGCACACCGCTGACAGGCTCACTTGTTCCCGTCTTTAATGTGCAATCTGTTTTCTCCAGCGGAGGGCACTCAGTGTATCACAAACTCAAGCATTAGCACCAACAAGCTCTGAGCATCATCAGTCTCTGGAAAGCCTTCTGAATTAGACAAGGGCTGCCTCTCAGCACAGCTACAAAACACTTTAAACCTGACCAGCTAAATGGATAAACCCAGCCTGCATAGCTTTTAAACTGGGGTCTCATACAGCACAGGAGGCCTACTTGCTTCAAGGACTGAAAACCTAGAGGATGAATTGCTTTATCTGGGAATGGCAAAAGCCAGAACAATAAGGAATGCCAGGTATTCTGAAGATTTTTTTTTTTTTCCTCTCTTTTTACAGAGAAGTTGGTTACCTTCAAGATGGGCTATAGCTCTTTTGCAGAGATTGCCAGTTCCTACTGATGGGTCTCTTGTGAATTACACAATGGTCCTCAGAGCCTAGAAGCCCTCCCCCGGTCCCCCAACACTTCCTTCTCCCTGCCCCCCATCCTACCCCATGCTGTTTTTTTCATATATGTATATGTATTTTTTTGCCTGTCCTCTCCGGAGAAGTTTGTATGGGGCTCCTAGCTCACATGCTGGATCAGAATGGTGTGAACGGTAGCCGCACTGTGTCATGAAGGTGGTGGTGGTTTCAGCCCGTGAGACCAAATAAGAAGAAAACTGAGAGAGAGGGGAACCGTTTTTGGATGACAAAGGATGGGTAAGTGAACTTTTGTTGTTTCCTCCTTAGCAAAGCTGATCCTCTTGGCTTCTTATCCTTAGTCGTGGCATTTGCTGATAAAAGACAGGGAAACCGGCAAAAAGCAGCAGCCTCTGAGTTTGTCAGTTGACTCTATAGTTGCTATTATATTTTTAGATCATTTTCCTTTTCGTAGTTTTTTTTCTTTTTTTTTAATTCGTAAATGCATAACACGGACTTAGACTCGAGAGAAATATCTTTAAGACTGTCTCTTCTGTGTGTGTATTCATAGCTTGGGAATTGAGCATGAGATAAATATTGTGTTTGCTTTTATTTTTTGATAATGTTAACTATGCTTGTATTTCTGGTCGCTGTCAGGAAAATTGTTATTAACACTTTACTGCGTGTGTGTAGGGGTGGGGTCGTCACTTTTATCAGAGGTCGCACAAGGGCTTGTTTTATCTTTGAAGCTGTATCCTGAACACAGCTTCCAAATTTCAAGCAGTCATTTGCCAGTCTTATTTTTTCAAGTGTGACTGGCTCCCCCCCAGCCCCCCCTTCTCCTGTCTGGGAGAGCTGGAATGTATTTCAATGAGTCTGTATCTGGCAAGAGGACAGAGAGCAAGATCAGGTTTCAAATAGAAAAAAAAAAAAATAACCAGTTGAGTAAAAGGAGAGTTTTGTTGTTGTTGTTGTTGTTGTTAAGGGTTTTGCTGATTGCTTCCTGGTTAAAATTATGAATATTTAAGAAAAATAAACTGCAACACACAGTAGTTTTTGTATTTGTTTTTTTGCCACTAAGAATAATAAATCTGTTGACAGAAGAAAAAAGTCTCTTTAGATATAATGACTTAGAAATGCAGCATGAGTACCAATAGATTGTAACTTTGCAGGTTTTTGGAAGTTAATGGAGGTAGGGGAGGAAAAAAGTCAGTGAGAAATTTGAGCAGGTTGGGGTGGGGGAGGGGAATGATAGTTTGCAGTTTACTTGTTTATCCAACAAATTTGCAAAAGCAACTGGTTGAAAAATAACACTAAAACTAATATCATACAAGATTGTTTTGCATTTTATGCAAATATTTAATAAAAATTTGATGATCTTAACTTTGGACTGTTCTGTGTTATCAGTAGTCAAGGCTCTGAGTCTGGGTATCACTGGGCAGAAGAGCCACAGAAGGTAGCTCTCCCTGAATGTTGAGAGCATATAGGCTTATTAACATGTTGAGAGTTCCTTGCACTGTTATTAGTCCTCATACCATGCTTCATTGGCTGCCCATGCCAGTCCTAGTGCTATTTTTTCAGAGCTCATATATTGTTTTTCTATTATGCAATAAGGATACAATTTCAGGCAGGGCAAACTTGGGTTACCTTGACAGCTTACTGAAGCTCCTTTGCCAAATCCCAGCCTGTTTGCTCAACTAGAAAAAACATACAAGTATGGGGTTTAGGAAGTCACATTTTTGCCATTACCAGAAGAATTAGTCTTCCTCCTTTTGGTACTGGTGTTCAACTGAGTGACTAGCCGATGTGGATGTTATTGTTATTAAAATGTCGGCATTAAGTGATAAGACAGGCTCTGTGCTTTTCAGTGTTGATGTACACATGAACTCCTGAAACTCCGGGAAGCTTTTCTTGGTTCTACAACACAGTGGTGATTTGAAAATCAAGGAAGAAAAAATGAAACCTAAATGGCAAACATGCAACACTGAAGACAACAAGGCTTTAAATGTTAAACATGTTGTCCCTAAATCAACTGTCCCATTACTACACTAGATGAAATGCCCCTGATATTGGTAAGCTGGTGGTGATTTATATTAATAGCTTTACAATGTGCATTTGTCTTTTTTTTTTTAACATTGTAGGTTTCCGTTTAATTACGCAGCTGAGAGGCATGCGTGTGGTGCTAGTGCTACTTTCTACGCTGCTGCTTGTTATGCTTACGGGGGCTCAGAGAGCTTGCCCAAAGAACTGCAGATGTGATGGCAAAATTGTGTACTGTGAGTCTCATGCTTTCGCAGATATCCCAGAAAACATTTCTGGAGGATCGCAAGGCTTATCATTGAGGTTCAACAGCATTCAGAAACTCAAATCCAATCAGTTTGCCGGCCTTAACCAGCTTATATGGCTTTATCTTGACCATAATTACATTAGCTCAGTGGATGAAGATGCATTTCAGGGCATCCGTAGGCTGAAAGAATTAATTCTAAGCTCCAACAAAATTACCTATCTGCACAATAAAACCTTTCACCCAGTTCCCAATCTCCGCAATCTGGACCTCTCCTACAATAAACTTCAGACATTGCAATCGGAACAATTTAAAGGCCTTCGGAAACTCATCATTTTGCACTTGAGATCCAATTCCTTAAAGACTGTGCCAATAAGAGTTTTTCAAGACTGTCGAAATCTTGACTTCCTGGATTTGGGTTACAATCGTCTTCGAAGCTTATCCCGAAATGCTTTTGCCGGTCTTTTAAAGTTAAAGGAGCTCCACCTGGAGCACAATCAGTTTTCCAAGATCAATTTTGCTCATTTTCCACGTCTTTTCAACCTCCGCTCGATATACCTACAGTGGAACAGGATTCGCTCCATTAGCCAAGGCTTGACATGGACTTGGAGTTCCTTACACAACTTGGATTTATCAGGGAATGACATCCAAGGAATTGAGCCGGGCACATTTAAATGTCTGCCCAATTTGCAAAAATTGAATTTGGATTCCAACAAGCTTACCAATATCTCACAGGAAACTGTCAATGCATGGATATCTTTAATATCCATCACTTTGTCTGGAAATATGTGGGAATGCAGTCGGAGCATTTGTCCTCTATTTTATTGGCTTAAGAATTTCAAAGGAAATAAGGAAAGCACCATGATATGTGCAGGACCTAAGCATATCCAGGGTGAAAAGGTTAGTGATGCAGTAGAAACATATAATATCTGCTCTGAAGTCCCAGTGGTCAACACAGAAAAATCCCACCTGGTGCCCCAAACTCCCCAGAAGCCTCTGATTATCCCTAAACCTACAATTTCCAAATTTGACCCCACCCAGACCACCCTTGAAACACCAAGCCCCTCCCCAGGGTTTCAGATTCCTGGCACAGAGCAAGAGTATGAACATGTTTCATTTCACAAAATTATTGCAGGGAGCGTGGCTCTCTTTCTCTCGGTGGCCATGATCCTCTTGGTCATCTATGTGTCTTGGAAACGCTACCCAGCAAGCATGAAACAACTTCAGCAGCACTCTCTTATGAAGAGGCGGCGGAAAAAGACAAGAGAGTCTGAAAGACAAATGAATTCCCCTTTACAGGAGTATTACGTGGACTACAAACCTACAAACTCTGAGACCATGGATATATCCGTTAATGGATCTGGGCCCTGCACATACACCATCTCTGGCTCCAGGGAGTGCGAGGTATGAACCATGATCCTCCTAAAAGCATTTCTACTGCGGGGAAGGAGAGGTAAATGTTTGAAGCGCTAGAGGTGTCTCTAATCACTAGAAAGATTAATGACCCTTTTGCTTTTGGGTTTTGCTCAGTGTGAAAGGTTACTTAATTAAATTACAACCACCAGGAAGTTGACTGCTATTTTTTTTATGGTTGAAATTTGAAGGAAGTTCATTCAAGGATGAGATTAAGTTGGAATAAAGCACTCTGTTACAACATTTTTTTTTTTTTTAACAGTTTGTATACAGGGGTTGGACTTAACCAGACACACAAACAAAACTCTTTCATTTTAAAATTTATGTCTCTTTCTTGTTTGACTTTTGTAATGGAGTAAAGAAGGAGGGGCCAACTTAATTTATAAACAGAGTGATTTTACCAAAATTCCAGGAGGTAATGAAGATTTAAACCAAAGAGCAATTTACCCAAGGGTTGATTTGTTGTACATTTTTAATTTTTAATTAAAGCATGCAACAGGGATCTCACAGGGATAACTGTTTTTGTGTTACTTGCCATTTAGTTATTATACCAGCACAGAGAATGTCAGGGGCCTACTGTGTAATTGTATTAGGCTTTTAAAGATGTCTGTCTTCCTCCCTTTCTTCCTCTCTCCCGCCCATCCATTTCTTCTTTCCCTTCCTTCCTTC
>NW_011888818.1:4180436-4188909 GCF_000151845.1 Pteropus vampyrus
CCTTCCTTCCTTCCTTCCTTCCTTCCTTCCTTCCTTCCTTCCTTCCTTCCTTCCTTCCTTCCTTTTTTCTTATTTTTCTTTTCCTTTTATTCTTTTTTTAACTTACTGGACATAGATCACTTTTTTCAAAGGTTTTCTTAAGTGCTAGCTATTTGTATGTAATCAGAATGAAACTTAAATTCCATATTTTGGCTCTGTCCCTGGAAATTAAAATCAGGTCATGATGTTGTGGATGATTTAGCAATAACATAATGACAGGCATAGCAGGGACTGTTTGTCAGTGTTGCTGTCATCCAAAAGAAATGATGTGTATTCTTGTTAAACTTATCCAAAACTAAGTGATGCAATTACTCAAATAAAAAGAGAGAGAGATTTGACTTCTGGGTATTTTCCCTTTCTGTAATATTAGCCTCAAATTAAGGCATTTCATGTTATACTATTTTCATTTTCATGAGAATAAGTGTGGACCCAGTTTCTGATTATTTAATTTAAAGATCACTTATAGGAACATGTTTATGAATGGAGAAATAGTCACAGATTTCAACTTGTCGATATGTAATACTAGATGCAAATTATTTTTTTATTGGTAAAGTTGGTCAAAAAGTGCAAAGACTGTCACTGCCAGGTCATTGTTGCTGGAATAAACTAGTGAAGAGAGATTAAGTTCTGGTCCTATGTCATCTTAATATCCAATTTTAGATAATTACTTTTTCAAAAGAAAGTTTTAATGAATATGTAAACACTTGCCTTTCTTAACAGTCATTATAACAGTTGGAAAATATAATTTGTCCTTTGATAATATATACTCAAATCTTTCCATAGTCTAAAAGCAAATGCTAATAAAAATGTTTTCAGACAAAGCACTAAGTTTGAAATAATCTCCAACTCAGTATAATTTGGAATATGGAGCTATTCTTCAGAGTTCATTTTCTCTTTTTTTTTGGTCAGTGATTGAAAATGAAAAAAGTAATCCTAGATAATAAATCCCTAAAAGAAACCTACCTGTATATGCAATTGCCCTTAAATATTAAAGAACAAAAGATTTTATATAAAAGTCTAACAAGGCTTATTACTTTTATTGCAGGGTGACATTTATGCAATATATGTGAATATTAGTAAAACAAATTAAACTTTTATGCTAGAATCTTATAGTTTGAGATCCTTTTAAAGGCTGATTATATAAAAGGAAAAGAAAAATTTAGGACCATACATTCATTTTCTCTCGACTTTTGTAGTAGAAAGGTGACTTTTATTTATAAGCATCACCAAAAAAAAAAAAGAAAAGAAAAATTCTTAAAGAACTTGGATCTAGAACAATGACTCTAAAACCTTTCCAGAGACCTTAAATTTCCAAGATTATTCCTTTGGACACTGCAAGCATTACCATAATAGGAACAACATAAAAATCTGTTTTATTCTGTAAGAACAGGAGTGTTTTAAAACATATTTGGATACTATATATGTTATGTAGAGTGGAGTTTATGGCCATGAAATTGTAGTGGCAGTGTTGGGGATGAATGTGGAATTAAGACGTTAAGTAATGAAGAATTTAACTAAATATTTTAATGAAGCTATTGAGTCAAAATGGCAACCCCACTGAAGTAGATCAAACTCTCCATGCCCTAAAAAGGAGAAAATACTAGTCTATGCTTTTAAGACCGTAACTCCAGTTTTGTGTGAGGAGTCCAATATAGTTACATTTAACTGATTAATTGTTTTGAAACACAAATACAAAAAAACAAATATTGCAACCGCCACTCCCTTTTTTTGACAGAATGTTCAGCGTATTACAGTTATAGGTGGATATAAGAAATGAGAAAAAGAAAATTCTTAGAAATTCATTTGAAAACCATAATTTCCTCTTACTTCTTTGTCATGTCAGAATAAGATGTCTCCTGTTGAGTAAAGTTCTCTACGAAATGAAGCTAAGAGAGAGGAATGATGTGTCCAAGATTATTTTTTAGGATACTAGTGATATGCTGAGTTTTAGTCTGATGTTGTCTTCATAAATCTCAATAGCTTAGAAAAATAAACAACCATTAATATATTTTAATATAATTTTTATGTAGTTTTTAAATTTAAAATGTCAAACTCTACCCAGTAAAGCCATAAATATTTAACTAGAAAACTTAGCACTGTATGCTAATTTTCTAAGATAGTGCCTTGAAAAAAATTTCATTAAATTGAAAATTCCACTTATATACTGTTATATTCAGTTATCATGATCTAAATATAGTTTATTTATTTTGTCTATTTCTTTAAAGAACAACATAAAATATTAAGATTTATGATTAGAATGATGTCTGTGAGTCCCCACACAAATATAGCATACAGTTTACAAAGTAAATAAGTTTGGTTATATTCTTTACAAGTTTTAATTTTGAAAAGTCCATGTGCACATTCTACACTAATAAATGGAAGGAAAATATTATAATTTGGGTAGTAAAAATCTCTTATACCTATGAAAGAGAAATAGAGTAGATAGTTATGAATAATTAATATGATATATGGCACAACTCTAATAGATAGTACATTTCACTCATCATACTTTGAGTGGATCAGTGTGTTTGGTTGAACTGAATCATTTAATTTGTCTGCCTCAATATGTGCTTAGTAAAGAGAACTTAAAACCAAAAGGATACACTTTGCCTAAAACTTAGTAAGGTGTAATTAAAAGAGAAAATTGCTAATACTTTTGAAAATAGCTTGTGAACTTTGCATAAATTTATCTCATTAGAAAATATAATAGGAATTATGAAGTTACTTCATTTCTCACACCAAATTTTACATTAAAATTACATAGAAGAAATATTTGAATATCTAGTTCTTCTAGGATATGTTTATCAACTGAAAATAACAAGAACCTTTATAAAATTAGTCATTGTGAATGTAGAACAAGAGATAATATTTTAAGTTTGTGTTTTAAATTAAAAAAATGAAATTGGTAAAACCTTAAAATGAATGAAAGTGGTCTCTAAAGAAATACTTGATCCAAGGTTTTTAAAAGTTAAGTAATTGAAATGTAAATTTAATGATCCTATAAAATACTAACAGTGCTGGTGTTAGGAAAATGGGAGTATAGGTTACGTTAGATATACGTTTTCTAAATACTTGATATTTTGGTTATACTCTTCAAAATCAAGTAAAATATAAATATATTGCTTATTTTAGGACGTATATTATTTCTTTCACTGCTGTGCAGTGGGCAGTGCGGACCATTTCGAAGAGTTTATATTTATATCTATTGAATGTATGAGGTCAGGTCCAAACTACTGATTTAAGGGGGTTATTAACATCTTTCTACACTTTAAAATTGACATTTTGAAATATATTGAATGAATTTCTAAGAACTCAAAAGCATAATATGTTCAAAGAGGTTTCAAAGTGAAGCAGGGCCAGTATCATTGAGTTTAATTTATACGTTACCAATATAAAGTTATAGAGAATAAACTTTATTTTGTTGACTGACTATTAGTGTATCATGTTAAAATGTTATAATTGAAACTATACTTTGTATATTCACATAAATTAAATTTATGTGTATATATATGTGTGTTTATATGTATGTGTATGTGTTCATATACAGAGAGAATATATCTCCATAAAAATTTTTGTCCAGTTTGAAGATTTGAAATATTAGTGAAAAAATTGGTTAAAATTACCAGAATCTGTTAGGAACATAAGCTAAATATTTAATCAGCTCTAAAATGATAAGTATCTTATGTCTAGATAGTCTAATATTAAAAAAAAAAAAAGATTTAAACTACATATTGTCATTTTTGATCTTGACTTTGGGCTCGTCACTTCATTTATCTGTGACCCATCTCTAAATGAGGGTATTCAGCTACCACAATACATTTCAAATCAAAACATTCCTCAGATTAGTAAACTTTGTATTATTTCTCTGATTGTTCCCAGGACCACAATAGGAAGATGGGATATGTGCTTAAAAAAAAAAAAATTGAGCTATTTATATTCATCGTCAATGAGAAAAGAAGGAACTCCTTGAGTTAATTAAAAAAAAAAAAAAAAAAAGGCCTGCTTAGGCAAACAGTCATACAATTTCTTTAGGCTTGAGAGGAAAGTACATAACACACACGCGCGCACACACACACACACGCACACATGTGCACACATGAGAAGACACACACTGTAATTTATATATCTTTTAAATCCTGCAGGTAACTAGTTATTTTGAAACCATTTAAAATATGATTTTTTTAATCGATATTTTGAATTTGCTCCAATTAAAATCTATTTGTGAATAGTGTTTTCATTAGAATCTCTAAGTGGTAGTGGTAAAAAGTGACAGCTGCCAAGAAAGCCTGACATGGTAATTTAAAAAAGATTTTAAACTGACGATAAAGAGTTCAATTCCTTTTTCTAGAATTAGACTCATATTCACATCTTATGGACAAGGTGTTAATAAATTGTTTCTCTCTAACATCCCAAGTTGAGATATCCGGAATATGTATAGCTTTCGACACACCCCATTAATCTTTACATGATTCCAGAATTTTTCCTTTTGAAACTTTTCTGTATTCAGTAGAATCGAGTCTTTCTAGTTCTCGGAAACTACATTTATGTATAGTTTATACTTTGGAAGTTACTTGGTAATATCAGCATTGGGGATGGTGACTCATCAGAATTTTCGTGTCTCTAGAGTTTCATGAATCATTAAATCAAAGTGAAAGAGTGATAATCTGTATATCACCAGATACTGTGAGTTTTGAAAAATTATTATGTCTTTTGATCAGTGAAAAGCATGAAAATGATGTTGAATATTTTTTAAAACTTAAAATTGCTTTTTATAGTACCAAAAAAAATATCATTCATTGGGTCAGTTTAATAAAATCTCAGTATTTTTAAAATGAAAAAGATATTATGAGGGTATTTTTCTCATGGACTCATGCCATTAAAATTTTAACTGTAAATTAAGGACGGTTGAGAAAAAGCACAGTATTTCTTATAGTATCAAAATCTCTGGCTTTTTAATAAACTGCTTTAATATGCTTGAAACTGCTCAGTATGTGCCAAAACTATGATTTATACTCCTGCTAAATAGTTTAAAAAACAATGCTTTCACTGTCAAGAGAAATTAAAGTCAAAACAAATGTGAATATGGGAACTTAGTCCTTTAAAAGACAGATATTTGACTTTAAGTCGAATCTTACATATTAATAAATACTTGTAAATACAAGATTTGGGAATGAAATGAGAGCAAAGCTGATACACAGTAACAAAACAGTAATGGTGAGAATATAAAAATATTTTTAAAAATCTTTTCTAAAAATTGTGAATAAGCTAGACTAAAAGGAAAACACTGAACAAAAGCTAAAGCCTGGCTATCAGATAAATAGTAAACACATGCATAACCAAATAAGATTATGATATTTGACATTATTGTTTGTACATGAAAATGAGATACTTTATATTTTAATTCTATATAAATGGTATTCTTAAAAATAATATCAAAGTAACTTTGAAATATAGTTGCATTTAAACAACCATGTAAAATTAAACACCCATATATCTCACATAACTATTTCTAAAAAACTACTGCATACAGACAGTAGATTATACTTTTGAATAAACTCTGTTCTTTACTAACTTGTTCAGTTCGCATGAATTGCCTCAAAAGTAAATATTTGGGGGAGACATTAAAAAAAATTTAAAGACATCAAAATAAGTTTATTTCTGTTGTCATTGCCTCGGTTTATTATGTTTGTTTTCTGAATTTGCAGGAATTCATACCACTGTCCCTTGGAAGGTTCTTTTCTCTCCTTTACTTCCGTCTTTTGTGTATTAACTGAATTTTCAAACCTCAGAGTTAGGGGTAAAGATGTAATCATTAAATATAGTAAGAAGGTTCATCTTTTTTTTTTTTTTTTTTTTAAATATAAATTGTGGTAGTAGAAGAAAATAAGGTGCAGTAAACATTTTTATCACTTTGGTTTTAAAAGAAAATTTTAAAATAAAGTAACTTTAACATCAAAGTGAAACTTTCTACACAAACTCATAGTTATCATTTTAATCTAATATTTCAATGGTCAAAATCTTCAAATCATTGAATTTAAAAACTAAAAAATATTAATTTTTACAGTATATTTAAATTCAAAGCAGACAAGATAAAACGAATGTTGATAGATTTGTTTAAGAAAACTCACTCTGTCTTAAGATCTTAGTAAGCCAATGTATATGTCCAAATAGGAATATGTAGAGTCATGAATTGCTTCCATTTTGGGGTCATTTTTAAGGTTAAAGCAAAACTATGTAGAAACTAATTTTGGAATAACAAATGATACAAAGAGAGAAAAAGACTGAAATTGTTTGATTTTGGAAAGTCAATGCATTTAATTTATATTCACTGTATATTTAGATTTTAAAGTATAACAATTTTTGTTTTGCCATCTTCTTTTAAAATTATCATCCAAAAGAACATTGAGATTATAATTATTTTATTAAAACTGTTTAAGCAAAAGAAAAAAAGATGAGCAACAGTCTTTGGTTATAAATTCTATGCTTGCTTTTCAATTCCTTCCTCCTCCATCAAGTCTCTCTTCTGAAACATTGGTTCTTTAATTTTCTCCCAGAGATCTAATTATTTATGGTACTGGAGGTTATTGAAAGTTGACTTTTTATTTCATTCATCTGACTCCTATTAAATACATGTATGTTCATATTGAAGCCCTGAAAATATCGCTTGTTTGTTTTAGCATACATTTGATCATAATGAATTTTACTATTAAGTATTTGATATTTATAATTTTATATCAATTTGATATTTGCAATTTTAAATCGACACCAACTATTGTTAAGTGTTTCTAATAAGACTTAAAAAAAGAAAAAAAATAGAAATAGAAATTAATTATGCCTGAGTTTTCTTTTAGTATGGTTTCCATAGATGAAAAATTGTTATTTTGTTCTGTGTTTATAGGTCTGTGAAAGTAATAGCAGAGAGGTCAGCTTTAAAGTATTTTGGGGTGATGGTCAGACCACAACATGGACCAAAATTGCATTGGTCCAGTGGTTAGATCAAGGGGTGAAAAAAGAGGTCTCAGAGATTTGAAACTGACTCACTTTACTTCTGTAATATTGGACAAGTAAATATATATCTGACCTTTCTGTGATATAATTTTTCCATCTATTGAACTGGGATAATAACTTTCCAACTAACTTGTTGAAATGATTAATGAGCTGCTATTTGAAAACCACTCTGAACTCCTTCATAAAAAGCTTCAGTGTAAATATAAATGATTATTAGCCATAAGCCCTACTGTCTACTGAAAAATGCAAAATATAATGTGGCTGTATTATTTTCATTGTTATTATTATTATAATGATGGTTATAATACTCCCTGATGTAGAAACAAGTGTTGTGGTTACATTTTTACTAAAGCGAATAATAAACCTGACCTTTCAGTCCCTTGTCTGAGCTGTAATTTAGTTTGGGTACCAGACACACTAATATTTAAATAATACCCCAGGATTTGTAAAATACTCCCTTTGCTGAATATCTTATTCAGATTTCAAAGAAAGCAGCATTTACAATTCTTTTATTGGTATTAATGCTAAAAAAGAAATGGGTTATAGAAACAACTTATAAATTTCCAATCTGATCAAGTTTTGCCTTCAGTTCATTTTCTTAACCAGTGGTGGCAGTTTTAATTTCTTTTAAACTTTTATTCTTAATGAATGGGAATTTTCAAACAGTATATAGGATATTTGTTATTAATAAGGAGTTAATATGTGACATAAGACCCAATATTTCTCCGGCATGCATATTTGGTTGAATATAATATGAGCTCTTATTTTTACATAAGTATATTATTATATGATTCCTATTGTCCCAATACTTGTAATATATTTAAAAGTGAAATACATTTCTTTTTAAGTTTCCCCATAGAATAGATCCTGTGACACTGTCGTATGCTATGAAATAGAGAGCACCACTAGGTATAGGTCCTTAACAAAAACAAACACCCTACATGCAAAAGAAAAATTTTATCTAGAGAACACCATGCGTTCTTTGTGATTAGAAAGGCAGAATAACTCCAAATTTTAAGACTTTACCAGTAGTTGAATATGTCTCTTCCAATTATGTATCCTGGAGCCAGGAAAATAACCACAGACTCGCTGGACTCACTGTGAAATGGACCTGAACTAAGAATTCATTAATGGCCATGAGCCCCCACTCTGGCTATGGGACCACCATCATGTTTTGGATCTCACTTCAGAGGCAGTGTCCAGTAATCTCGCAAAGTAATCTGATTACTTCACTTTCCCTAGTGCGCAAACACCTTGGTAAATAGCTGTCTGTCCCTTTGGGGAAGGCCAGGATAAAGATTAAGAGTACACGTTTGACAGTTTAGCAAGGTCTTTCCTCCTGTGCATCCGACCTGCCTTTTATTCAAAGAGTTCTGGATTTGTAAACTGACTCAAGTCTGGGAATGGCTTATGGGGCTATGATGCT
>NW_011888818.1:4190224-4197937 GCF_000151845.1 Pteropus vampyrus
TGAATTAATCCCTAAGATGTGTCATGTTTTACTTATACCTTCCTTTTGTTGGACATTTTTGATGCTTTGTTTCACTATGATAAATAATTCTCCAGTGACTTCCCCATCTTGATAGATTATTAGAAGATAAAATTCATAATCAAAGAATAAAAACTTTAAAATTAACTTATATTGCCAAATCAGTCTCTAAAAAATATATTTATATTACCAAATGCATTGTACAAGAGTTATCATTTTCTCACATATACACCATTATTTATTAACTTTCATTTAACAAATTGACACATTTTATTTTTAGCATTTAATACATCTTTAGCAAGAGTACGGTAGTATTTCTGTATATGTCGTTATTGAATTTCTTATTTTGAAATATGGTATATGAATAGTCTATGAGGTCTACAATAGTATAGTTTGCATTATGTTTTCTTTCATTGCTTTTATTTTTAAAAAGGCCTTTCTCATCCTGTATATGAGTAAACAGTCAAATTTTTATCATTTCTTCTGTAGGTTTATATTTATATTTATTTAATCTACCTAAAATATTCCTTAGTATGTCATGTGAAACATAGTCCTAGTTATTTTTTTCTCACTAAAAAATTATACTTTTCCAGTGTGTTTTACCTAATATTAATGTACAATTTTCATATATCTCCATTAATTTTGTTCTTTCTATATTCTTCCCATGGGTTCACTCTCTATTCTTGTATCAGAATCATATTTTTATACTATTATAGTTTTTAAATATATTTTAATTTTTATAAATGTATATTCATACAACTAAATTCCACATATTAAATAAAACTGTTTTGGTTATTCTTTGCTATTTTTATTTAAAATAAAATTTTGACTTTTTTTTTACCAAAAACACACACACACACACACACACACACACACACATGCACTATTTTGGTTGGGATTATGTGGATCTATGAATCCATAAGAGAATAATTTAAATCTCTACAGTTGTCAAAAGGAAATGCAATGGATGGCATAAAAATGGCATAGATCTCCATTTATATTAGCCATTTCTTACGTCCTGAATAAAGATGAGTTGATTTGCTTTATTTTAAAATTATAATCCATATATAAGAACATACTTGTGTATGTGTGCATACACATATCAATATTATTAATAGTTTGACCAAAGCAACTTCAGTAGGTTATTTTTTTAAAAGTTTATAGTTAAAAGTAATTTTGTAAAATATAAAATATGTTAACTTTCTAATCATTACTTTTCTTATTTATTTTTCTATATTGTATTGACTTACTCTCCTAGAAAAATATGAAATAATTCTCGTTATTTGTAGAAACAGGATTTTTTTTCCTATTTTAACACAGACCGCCTCCTGCATTTTCATTCATTTTGTCATTCTATGTATTCGCTCACTCATTTATTCAACAAAAATGTATTGTGTGACTACATTAGTGGGTGTTAACACTGGACTCAGTGCTATGTGTACGATAATGGATAAAATATCTCTTATTAGGTAAAAATTTATCACATTTATCATACTTATATTCTCATTGTAAAATACACATCAGGATGGACATGATGGACACAAAGTTTTACTGAATGACTTTTTGACATTTTGTTTTTCTCTTTTTGTGAGTCACGTCTTTCTCTATCTTTTAATTATTGATGTTATTAATTATATATATTTTTATTTACTAATGTTAACTGTAATAAATTATGGTGTTTTTCCCATAATATTCTTTCCTAGATCATTGAGTTTACTTTTGTTTATAGTTTTTAAATCTGTCTTAATAAGGGGGCTCAATGTTATACTCTCTTTATCAGTTATTATATATAATAATTGATCTTTTTTCCTAACTCTGAAATAGTTAAAATTATATAGGAATTATCTTTTTCTTTAAATTAAAAAAAAAAATAACCAACCAAACAGTCTTCATAGTGCCCTTTTTGGATATAATACTGAGAAAACATTATAAATTGTATCTAGATTTGTTTGCCTTTTTTGTGACTTTGAATCAGAATATCAAATTATAGTTTCCTAGAAAAATATTCATTTTATTGAAAATTTAGCATATATGATTTATCTTATGTAATAATTATTCTTAAACATCTTCTCTAGACATATATTTGTTCATTAAACCGCTATGGACTACTGTACTAGAAACTGTAAATGAGGCAGGTGAGTTTTTAGATCCCTACTTTTATAATTTAGAATTAAATCGTTAGATCATTAGGTGTACCTTTTACTTAAGATAGTAATTCCTTAAATATCTAAAATTCCTCTAGTCTTTTTATATTTTAGTAGTGTCAATTTATTCTTGTTCATAATTGCTAAAGCTTTTCAGACTTGTTGATTTTTAATAGAATTTGAGAATTACCATCAGATTTTAGGAAATTATATCAACATTCTATTTCCCAAGATATAACATCACCTATACCTGAAAGAATTCCTCCACCAGTACTCTCATACATCCTAAATAATTTTACCTTATCATTCTTATCTTACCTTTTACTTTCTTTTATAGCAATATTATTTATTCGATATAGATCAGAGGTTGGCAAAATGTTTCTGTAAAATACCAGGTAGTATTTATTTTAGACTTTGTGAGCCATATGGTCTCTGTCACAACCACTTAAATCTGCCATTGTAGCATAAAAGCAAGCATAGAAAATATGTAAAGGAAGGGCACATCTGTGTCCAAATAAAAGGTTATTTACAAAAAGCAGACAGCAGCCTGGCTTTACCTCATGTCTTACAGTTTGCTGATTCCTAACCTAGATCATTTTCATGAGCTTTGTACATGCTAGAGTCTTATCCTTCAAAAATAAACAACATAGAATTTTCTCCTTACCTGATATATTCCTCTATTAGTGATTTATCTTATTTCCCCTTTCATAGGAAATCTTTCCAAAAAATTCTTCATAAGTCTGCATTTCCTCATCAATCACTACATTCCTCAACCCACTACAATCTGTCTTCAGACCTATCAAGCAATCAAAATAGCTCTTGCTAGGGTGGTTTTCCACCCACCTTATTATCACTAAATTTGATGCCCTTTTTTTTTTTTTCATTTGCCTTACTTTGATATCTCAGTAACATTCACACTTAGTCTTCTCTTCTTTTTCAAATGTTTTCCTTCCTGGAATTCTCATCTCGATCGTCTTTTTTTCATTTCAGCATATTCCTTTTCCATATCATTTTTAAGCTCAAATTCCTCTACCTGTTTTCCTTATAGATCCTTTTCCATATCTTTTCAGCACCATCCTGTACTTTCTCTTATACCACTATGCATTTAAATACTAAAAATAAATGATTTATTTCTCCATTCTCAACCTCTGAGTTTCCTACATGTATACCATTTGTGTTTGACATCTGAATTAAAATATCTAAGAGATACCTTAAACCCATTTCCAAATCAAACCATGGCCATTCTTTCCAAGCTTTGTTTTGTTTGTTTGTTTGTTTTTTGTTTCTTTTTTTTTCCATTTGGTGGTTCTTGTCTCATGAATGAAGCTGTTTATTTCTGTAAGTCGGATTCATAGGACTCCTCTTTGAACCCAACCTCAACCTCCATAAGCAATCCATTATGAAGTCTCGTTGACTTTACCTCTGAAGTATCTGTTAAATCCATCCATTTCTAACTTTACTAGTACCACCATTTTTTCCTATTTAGTCTCTGTTACTCGGCTCTTGCTCAATTGGATTTTTTTTTCTGTACTGCTCACAAGGTGCTTCTTTCAAAATGAAAGCTAATCTGGCTCTGCCTTCATAGATTCTTTTCAAATCCTACCTCTTGGCTCTCAAACATTCATGCAACGAAGCGTCCACTGGCCTCCTTTCCCTTTTATGTGTCATGCTCTCCTTTGACATCCTCATTTTATAAGCCCAGCCCTAGAATGCTGTTCACTCCACTTGGTTAATTCTCATTCATCAGCTCCTCAGGAAGCCACTGCAGAAACCCTTGTATTGTCAAACTAGCACTGTTTTATTCTTGCTCATCATCACGTTTGTTTGTTTGTTTTGTTTTGTTTATTTTTTTAAATAATGATTTGATCAATGTCTTGCAATTGTATTTGATTCCAATCTACCGAAGGAGAAATAATAAATGACTGCTTTTGTTTGACAGTATATCTCCAGTGCTTCATTCTATGTCTTCCATAGCATAGGAACTTCATAAATGTTGAATGAAAGACTAAATGATTGCATACCCAAATTTTACTTCTGTTTATTTTCTGCTTTTTAAAAATAGAATCTCTTCTTTAAAAAGTTTATTTTTTAATTTCTGTCTTGAAAAATCAGTAAGTTTATTTATTGTTTGAAGTAAAACTATAACTTTAAGGTATAGATTTGAGTATAGGCTTGTTTTTTAATATGCATTTTTCTCACTGACTTTTATATACCTTTATATAACTTCGATTACCATTTTTCTGGCATATTTGTGTATTTTTATTACACAAAATTAGTAGAAACAAATTGTTTATAATTTGCCATTTTTACTTACTCTTTTGAGTGTATTTATACATCAGTAAGCATTCATCTACAACATAATTTTAGTTAATGGATAATATTGTATATTACTTTACTGTACATGGGTTCCAGTTCTGTTTAGGTGGTGGCTTTAACATTTTTGGAATAATCAAACTTAAGATGACCACTGTGCACTTATGTCTTCCTAAATATAATTAATGATTAAAATTATATATTGATATCTCCATTTATCTTCTCTAACATTTAAAAAAAAATTGGTGGTGGTCTATTCCAATATAGATGTAAGTAAGGTATTTTTTAAATTTTTACCACTTCGATTACTAATGATATATATATATAATTTCTTATATTTGTTTTACCTTTGTATATTTTATTTTGTGTATTATGCATTCACTTTTTTTGCCAATTCATAATTTTTATTGACAAATAATAAGTTTTGAATTAATTTTTTAATCCTTTAGCATCTATAAACATCACAGATGTGTTTCTCAGAGCTTGTTATTTATCTTTTAATTATTTTAGGTGGAATTTTTATTGTATAATTAGAAAATTAATTGCATATATTTCAGTTATTCTATATTTTATTTTATTGATTCTGCCTTTTTTGTATGGTACAAATGTTCTCTCAGAAAATATTAAATAAATATTCATTTTCATTTCTTTAATAGTTTCATTGTTTTTTTTTGCATGCAGATCATTAATTCAACTCACTTTGTTGTCAAAAATTTTACCTAGTTCCCCAAACTCATTTGTCATTTACTCACAGCAATGAAATATTTTATTTGTTAACTGACAAAGCTTTAAATACTTATAAGATTCATATATTAAAGTTTTATTCATATATATTTATGTCTTATATGTATGGATTATGTATTCATGTGTATGTTTCCATATATATAAGTATATATGAATACACTTGCTCTTCTATTAAAGGTTTTATTTTCCTAATGCTTTTTTTTATACTGTTTAGTTAATATAATGTTAAATTACATTTCATTATTTATATTTCCAAAATATTTTTGGCTGTCACTTTCATCCTGTGTTTACATTTAATTATAAAAGTCATATGTTTTATATACACATATAAGTGGTTCTTCCCACTATCCTGTTTTCTATTGCCTTTTATGCTCTCCATAACCATATTTTAAAAATAAATCATTGTTAACACTTTGCTCTGTATTCTTCTGGATATTTCCTGTGCATATATAAATGAATATGTTTTTCTTCTGAAATAATATTATACTAGCTGTAGTGACGTAAATTCTGTTTGAATGCTTTTGGATTTTTTTGTTTCATGTAATAAATATATCTTGGACATTCCTCGGTGACAGCAAATAAAGATCTATTTTTTTGTTTTTAGTTTATTAAAATTGTTCTCTAGTGGTAGACAAATGAAATATTTGAGGATATGTAGATAAATTTTAGAATTATTATGTCAGTACCCTAATAAAATTTATTTGATACACTTATTGGAATTGTGTTATTTTTAAAGAATAATCTGGAGTGAATTAATATCTTGTAAACTCTAAATCTTTCATTTTAGGATGTAAAATTTCTATTTATGTTAATTTCTATTTGTGAGTTAAATGTATAGCAAAACACTAAAATATTCTGTATATGGGAGAAAATTTATTTTTACATATATTATAATATTTTTTCTTAATATGAATATGATGAATATTCTTTTCGTTATTTTTCTACTTGTTTTTGCTATTATTTGTGTATGTATGTGGGGGAAATGGTATATTTTTAATGTGCCTATTATAACCATAAACAATTAATTCCAATGTGCCTATTATAACCATAAACAATTAATTCCACTTGTGTTTAAATATATTTTCATTGGCTTAATAAACAGGGCGTACTTTATTGATCTATTCGCATATTTTATTAGTCAAATTTCTGAAATGATGTTGAGCAAGTAGGAAGCTCAACAACTTCCCCACTTCTCATTTCCACAGTAGTTATTTGGAGAAAAATTGTTACTGTGGAGGACTTGGGCCCAAAACATGGAATGTTCAAAGTAATGGAGAAATGTTTACAGCTGATAATAAGACTTCTGGAGGAAGACAATGCAGTAAGGTGGCCTAGCAGCAATTCTCAAATGAGAGTGTTCATACCCTGGTGACATAGATAAGTTGCTCGGAGCTATATCACTTTCTTTAGGATCTTTTATTAAGCTTTCTGTAACTCATATAATCTTGTGTGCAGAGACCAAAGAAGCAAAAATAAGCATGTGAGATTGCGGCAAAATGTTAGAAAAGTGCTCTGTTTAAATTTGCTCATGGGTTGCATTTAATGATGCCTAGACTGAGATGCCTTCAAGGGAAAGAGAGGTAAGTAACATAGCTGGTATATGAAACAACCTGTAAAAATAAATAAAGATTGAGAATTAGTGGACTATAGAAACCTACAGTAACATGGTAGACTTTGTAGCCTATGTCAAATACAATGAATTCTGAGCGCATGATCTAGCTTATTTCAACCTGTTTTGTTATCTATAAGATAATGAGACACAATTAACTTCTGGCATAACTGGGCAGGATCAGGTAAGTGTGTAAAGAACTAGAACCATAAGAATTGCCTCAGAAACATAAATGCTGAGGTAGGCCAACTTCTTATGGACTCGTTTCCATATAAAAAAATAAAACTCCTAAAGTAGGAAATAATCTAGTACAGGGTTTCTCAACCTCAGCCCTGTTGACATTAGGGGCCAGATATTTGGCAATGGGGGAAATGACCTGAGCATTGTAGGAAACGTGCCTGGGCTATATCCATTAGAAACCAGCAGCAACACCTACCCTCCAGTTGTGACAACTGACTGTCTCCAGATATTGCAAAATGACCCCTTTAAGAACTACTGATGTAACACATAGAATCTGGTCTTAGGTGAGTATACATTTCTGTTTAAGACTCACTAGTAATCATAAAACTTCCAGAGTTAGATATTATATGTAGAGAACAAAGGATAATCTATGCAGAGATTGATAGGCATTTCTATAGTAAACTCAAGCTTACTTCAAAATTGATAGAATTTCTGTGTGCAGGCTTTTAACAAAGTGATATCAGAATTTTGTTAATGACATGAATGATATGCTTTGCTTTATTGTGACTGTTAGCCGTGGTTAAAGAACTAACAGGTTTCTACAGGGAAAACAATAGTAGTCCTGTTCCAGGAAAGAATAATAAGAAATGAATGGTTTTGTTTCCACCATAGTAGTACTGTAAGCCTAGAGAATTTTGCATGAGG
>NW_011888818.1:4199084-4204734 GCF_000151845.1 Pteropus vampyrus
GTGTGTGTGTGTGTGTGAATATAGACCTGGACTTAAAATATTTGTCTTCTTAACTTCTTGACATACTACTTCTAGAAAAGTATGATGAGGGAGACATGGAAGAAGATCCTGACTATAGGCTCTGAAAAAAATTTCAAAACTGAAACCAGAGCTTATGAGAAATTTGTAGCACTAAACACCGGTATTGGAAAAAAAGAAAGATTCGAATCAATGACCTGAGTTTATACTTTAATAAACTGGAAAAAAGAAGAGTAAATGAAACCCAGAGTAAGCAGAAGATTATAATTAATAAAGATAGATGTTTAAATCAATTAATCAAAAAGCAAAAATATTATAAAGACAACAAAACTGAAAGCTGATTCTTTGAGACAAGCAATGCAATTGATTAAACATCGGTCAGACTGATCAACCAAAAAAAAAAAAAGTACACTAATATCAGTATCAGGATAAGAGAGGTGAGATCACTCCAGATTCTAAAGGTATTAAAAGCATATTAAGAGACTATTATACATACATTTTTCCAGATGAACTTGACAAATTATACATAATTTATAAATTTTTTACTACCAAAGTTTACTGAAGAAGAAATAGATAACCTGAATATCTCTATGTCTTTTAAAGAAATTAAATATGCACTTAAAAAAACCTTCCCACAAATTAAACTTTATTTGATAATGAAGCTTCATCACTGGTAAATTCTACCATATATTGAAGGGAAAATAATACAAATTCTATACAAATTGAAGAGGTTTAGGAGAAAGTAAAAGAGGAGGAAATAATTTCCAACTCATTCTATAAGGCCTTCACTACACCGACATGAGAAGCAGAGAATTGAATTACAAGAAAACTATGAGCAAGTACATCTAATAAATGCATGCAAAAAAATTCTATACACATTTCAGCAAATCATAACCAAAAGTATGTAATCATGACCAAATTGGGTTTATCTCAGGAATCCATGGTTGGTATAGCATCTGAAAACCAGTTTAATTTATTATATAATTAACATAATTGTCTCAGTACATGCAAATAAAGCATTTGACAAAATTTAACACATTTTTAGTAAAAATTCGGCAAACTGAGAATAGAAGGGAACTTCCCCAACTTGATAAATGACATCCATGAAAAACCAATTGTTAACATCATACATAAAATGACAAATGAATGCTTTCTCTCTAAGGTCGGGAACAAGACAAAGGCGTCTGTACTCACCTTCTATTCAACACTGAAAGTTCTAACCAGTGCATAAGGCAAGAATAGGAAATTAAAGGCATCCAGATTGAAAGAAGAATTTAAAACTATTTTTTATTTGCAGGTTACATGACCATCTATGAAGAAACTAATGGCACCTACAAAACAGCAACAAAAACAACTCCCAGAATAAGTGAATTTCATAAATTACAGGGTACGATACCATCATACAGTAAATCAATTGTATTTCTATATTAACAACAAACAAATTTAAATGAAAAGCAAGGCTGTTTATGATAACATCAAAAATGTGAATTAGGTATAAATCTGACAAAAATGTCCAATGCCTTATCTACTCTGAAAAATACAGAATATTAAAATTAAATAATTAAAAATTAAACAATAAAATTAATACTTAAATGATGGGTGAGGCACACCTTGTTCATGGGTCAGAAGACCTAGTATTATTATGATGTCAATTTTCCCCAGATTGATGTATAGATTCAACACGATTACCTATTTCAAGACTTATAAAGCATTAGTATTCAATACAGTGTGAAATTGACATAACGAGAAACAGATAGTCAATGAAAACAGAATCCAGCAGTAAACTCACATGTAGATGGACAACTGATCTTCGATAAAGGTACAAAAAACAACTCAAGGGAGAAAGCAGTATTCTCAATAAATGATGCTTGATATCCATATGCAAAATGTTAATTAACAAAACACTTCCTACTTTATACCAATTTAATTCTATGGATCATAGACCCATATATAAAATCTAAAAGTATCAAACTTCTAGAGTAAAACATAGGAAAAAAATCTGTGGTTTCTTAGATATGATAACAAAAGCATGATCCATAAAAGAACAAAGTAATTGGATTTAATCAAAAGTAAAAATTCTAGTCTTGGAAAGGCACTGTTAAAGGAGTGAAAATATAAGCCACAGACTGAGAGAAATAGCTAAAATGCAAATGTTAGATTAACCAAGAGGGTTGGTAAAGATATGGAAAAATTGGAACTTTTGTACAATTCCGATGAGAATGTAAACTGGTAAAATCACTTTGCTAAATTATTTGTCAGGTTCTTAAAAAGGGAAACATGAACGTAGCCATGTGACTTAGCAATTCTACTACTAGGTTTTTAACCAGAAGATATGAAAGCATATGCTCACATAACAAAGACCTGTGCATGAATGAACAAAGGAGCTTCATTTATTATATGCAACACCTGGCAACAATCCAAATATCCATCAACAGATTAACAGATAAACAAATTGTGACTTATCTATAGAATGAGACACTAATCAGAAATAAAAAGGAACATACAAATGATAATACAGCATAGATGAATCTCAATATTTTTGCTAGGTGGAAGAAGATGAAAAGAGCACATTCCGTATGATTCCATTTGTATAAAACTATAGAAAATAAAAACTAATCTATAGAGACAGAGAAAAGATCAGTGCTTTCTTGACGATGGAGGGGACTGTTGGTCGGAAGACCACAGAGGAGAATAAGGAAACTTCCGGAAGTGTAGATATGTCCACAGTCTTGATTGTGTTGATGGTTTCATAGTGCATAAGCGTGCTAAAAGATATCAAATTGTCTACCTCTGAATAATATTCAGTTGTATAATTTCTTGCTTGCGTTTTGCTTATTTGATATCTCAAAATTGAGATGTTTATGGTTTTCTATACCTCAATCCTTAATTTTATCATGGATTCTTATATCTTCATCCTTTCCGTTTTTAATATAAATAGGTTTGTGTATATACACTGTTACTCTAGATTATTTCACACATAAAGTTTCAGGAGCTTTTATGTACTTTGGGAGTAGTACAAATTAGAACTAAATATTAATAGGTTTTGTTTAGAAAAATGCTTTTCACCTAAGTTCTATAGAATTTTATATCAATTTTTTTTATCTCGTATAACATATTTGAGAAATATGAATGAATTATAGATGCCAAGCTTTCTTTGTAGTGCATTTCTGGGTTTTAGAAACAATGGTGGAGAGTAAAGAAGAGATTAAATATTTGACTATTTTCAGGAACCACTACTTAATGACACTACTTAATATTTATTCCATGTAGGACTGTTTCAGTCAGGCTCTGTTTGTCTAATGGTTTGGAAGATCATCCAATCCCTGTAAACAAGATTATCTTTCTGTTTTAGTTTTTAATCTTATTTTAAATTTTCATCATTTTTATTTATATATGATTTAATAATGAATTGAGAGAATATGCATTTGAGTATTCTAGATATATACCATTTTATATTTACAAAAACCCCATGTATATAATTTTTATATGTTTGGGTATCAGAGTCAACTGTTTTTAGTTTCTTTAAATTAGGTAGGCCTGTCATACACAATTTTGAAATAAACTGATTGAATAGATCCACTATAATAGATATAACATATTTTATAATATAATGTCTTTAGCTTTAGATAGCAATTGAATAATTTCAGTCACATTTTGCAAAATATGAATATATCTAAAACTCAAAATAAACATAATTTTCATCATGTCTGGTTACCTCCATTGTATACACTTATAACTCCTATTACACTCTAAATCTTTAAATATCATACAGATAATACTAAGGAAGATGAGGATGGAAAAAGCACATGAAATTCACTAGAAATCTGGTCATATAGGTTTTGTCACCTTAGTCCATCCAGTTACAGTTCTTGCATGTTGTAAGAGGATTTTTTTTTTTTTTTTTGGAAATAGTAAATTATTTAGGCATGCTCCAAAGCTAACTCTGATGATTATTCCTCAGGCGCTGCAGTCTATATTTTTTAAATAAATAAAACTCTTAAAGATGTATGTTGTTCTAAGTGTTTGATAGGTTTTCTATAGCAGGGTTATTTAAAATAAAGTAGTTTACTTTTGTGAACAAACTATACTTGGTTATTTGCCTTGTTGATTTGTGAAACCATAAATCAGAGTCGATGTTAGATATGGTTGTTTAAATATTTTGAATATTTAAATGCCAAATCATAGTAAAAGTAGACTTCTAAGAAAGACCAATAAATGGTAGGTAAATTGCAGTTCTGTGTAAATATAAACCTGAACAACCACCTGTGGATATAACTCATATGTTCTCTGCTACCAAAGGGTGATAGTTACACAGGTTCAGACAGATTATAGGCTTCTGGAAGAGGCAATTTGAAGAGATCAGAAGTAAAAACTCAAGATATATAGAGACCATTTTACCATCATTATGTATTACAAAGACACATACTTGTTAGATAGAATGATAGACTATGGGGAATGGTTTTGTAACATTTTATGATGTCACAAGTGGATATGAATTATTAAAGCCCCTTACTCATTACCAAAAAGTTCAGTGCCTTGTGCAAGACTCATTCTAGTACCAGATTCAAACATGGCAAAGACTGTGAGTGAGTGGTAAGAAGAGAGGATGAAATCAGTTTATTAAATTCTGCAATTGATTAGATCATAGTATTGGAAATTTATTCATATTTGTTTGTAGTTGTACGAGAGAACAGCTTGTTATTTTCCTTGAGATATCTGAAAATACGTCATTTCAAAATTTCCATTAAAGTGTCAACATGTTGCTCTTTCCATTTAATTTTTATTTTTTTATTATTTAAATTGTATGCAAGTAGAAGTAAAACACCATCCTTCGATGTTCTGTAAAATATTTGTGCTACCAGAAATCTTTAGCTATTTAATTTCACATGCTTTCTGTATGCTATGTTATCTCTGATGGTCTTTTTCCATCCAAAGGATAGCACAGTCCTAATATAGATCTGTCAATTTTTAATGTTTATCTCAAGTGTTGGAAATGGACACTATTATTCTTATGAAATGCCACATGGCATATCTCTTTCTGTATTTATTTCTTCATTTTGTTGTACTTATTTAAAAGCATACATAGGCCACTGATCGATCACACCCCCTGCATAAAATTTTAAAAATAATAGTTTCCAAGTAGCTTAATAATGTCACTTTTGTAAATTAAAAAATATGCCATTATAATCGATCCATCATTGTAATATGTAATTATGCTGTCTTTCCTTAAAATGGTCACAGAATAAATACATTAAAGTTTCTTGTACAAAATCCTACTTGATAGAATGAATGAGGAAAAGGATTTATTATTTTTTCCAAGACAGGCAGGTCTATGAGAATGGAAAGCAACATTCCGTCCATCACCCCCACCCTTTTTTTTGAGAAAGAAGAGAAAGGACAGTGTACTTAATTTTTTAATTTGCTTCCAAAATCCGTTAGTTAATATGTTATTAACTTCCATGACAATAGCTGCCATCCTTGTTTATTTCTGATGAAACTGCTCTATTGAGGTCAGTGGGAGTAGATATTCTAAATAGTGTGAAGCAATAGCCTATTTTTTAAAATTTATTATGGTGACATTGATTAACAAAATCCAATAAGTTTCAAGTGTACAATTCAACAGTAATCATAT
>NW_011888818.1:4205469-4208730 GCF_000151845.1 Pteropus vampyrus
CATTGGTCTATCACTGTGTAAGAACATCACATTTTTCTCCAATTACTTGGTATTCGTTCTTAGTTTCCTGTCTATGTAGATTATAATTTGCCCTATTTTATCTTCCTAGAAAACAGCTTTATTTCTGATTCATTTACATTCTCGTCTTTAATTCTTCAGGTGACTTAGTGGCACCCTCTCTGTATTCCCAAGATTTGTAAGCTCTCTCTGTCTCATTTCTGTTACATGAGATATTTAAAAAAAATTATTTGTTTACATACTATTCTCCACATTTGAATTTGAGGTCTTTGGAGTAAAAACCTATATTGTATTTCTCTTTTATATCTAAGAGTCTAGTAAATTATCTGACACATAGGAGATTCTTAAAAAATAAAATGTAAAAATAAACACAGTCTGAAGAACATTAAAGATTGCAAGTATCCTATTGAATAGAAACAAATTCTTAAACTTGTAATACTACTTGAGATCCTCATTCATTGAACATTTTCGTTTTTAAACTGTGTTTTTCTAGTGTGTCTGCAAAGATTCTATGCCTAAATATCCCTTGGTATTCTCTATTACTGCACATGTCATTAACTTCTGTTTATGCTTGAGTAAACTTGAGTTATAGTAATTAAATCATGTGATTGCAAGATTGTTCTTTATTAACTGTTAAAAAATACAGGGAAAGTGAATATAAATTTATCAGTATAAAGAAGAAAACCCTGGAAATTTGCTTTTTAACTTTCAAGCATTTCTATTTAATCAAATAAAAATAATTTAAAATTAGAGTTATACTTACTGGTGTCAAACTCATTTTGTGGACATCTAAAATAAGTGTTTCTACTTAATATAGTAACAATTATAAATATAAGTATTATTATAATTACTAATATAATTACTCTGGGCAGTGTCCTTAACTTTGAGAAAGAGATTCTTAAGAGATAAACTATAGAATTTTGGTTTTCTGTTTATTTCTTTTGTTTTTTAATCTCAAATCCTTGTCTGCACTTTATTTTTAAGAAGTTGTTTCGTTGTGAGTTACCTATTTTTGAGTCCAACAATTTTACAGCTTATTCTGGCCAATTGTTTCTTAAAGGGGAAAGGCTCCTTTTATCTCTGTATATTTTATATTACTTTATTTTTTTTTAATTTAGTATTTCTTATTTTTTAGTTTTTTATTTTTCAATTACAGTTGGTATATAATAGTACATTAGTTTCAGGTGTACAAAACAGTGATTAGACATGTATATAACTACGAAGTGATCATCCCAATAGATACAGTACCCATCTAACAACATTCATCGTTATTACAGTACTACTGACCGTATTGTTCATGCTATACTCTTCATCATCATGACTGTTTTGTAACCACAAATTTGTAACTCTTAAACCCCTCTCCACTTCACCTATCCTCCACCCCCCAATCCAGCAACCATCAAAATGCTCTCTGGAACTACAAGCTCATTTCTGTTTTGTTTGTTTATTTATTCTATTTTCTAGATTCCACATATAAGTGAAATCATACAGCATTTGTTTTTCTCTGTCTGACTTTCTCCACTCAGCACATTACCCTCTAGTTTCATCCATGTTGTTGCTGAAGGCAAGATTTCATTCTATTTTGTGGCTGAGTAATATGTAACACCTCTTCTTTATCCGTTTATCCATTGATGGTCACCCAGGTTGCCTTTGTATCTTGACTATTATAAGTAATACTAGAATGAACTATAAATGCACATGTCCTCTCAAGGTAGTGTTTTGAGTTTCTTTGGATAAATACCCAGATATGGAATTACTAGGTTCTTCATCTCTTGTTATTGCCTTTGTTTTGAAGTCAATTTTATCTGGTATGAGTATTGCTACCCCAGCTTTTTAAATTCATTTTCATGGAATATCTTTTTTATCTCTTTATTTTGAATCTGTTTGTGTCTTTTGATCTGAAGTGAGTCTCTTGTAGGCAGCATATGTAGGCAGCATATGTAAGGGTCTTGTTTTCTTATCCATTGAGCCATGGCATATCTTTTGATTGGGGGATTTAATTCATTTACACTTAAAGTAATTGCTGATAGATATGTAGTTATTGCCATTTTATTATTCATATTTTTAATCTTTTTTTTTTCTTGTTCATCTTAAAGAAGTACCTTTAACATTTCTTGTAATTCTGGTTTTGTGATGATAAACTCCTTTAGCTATTTTTGTTTAGAAAACTCTTTATCTGTCCTTCAATTCTAAATGATAGCTTTTCTGGGTAGAGTGATCTTGGTTGTAGATCCCTGCTTTTCATCATTTTGAATGTTTCATGCCAATTCCTTCTGGCCTGCAAAGTTTCTGTTGAATAATAGGCTGACAATCTTATGGGAGCTCCCTTGGGGTAACTAACTACATTTCTCTAGCTGCTTTCAAGATTCTCTCTGTGTCTTTAACCTTTGGCATTTTAAGTATGATGTGTCTTGGCATTCATCTTGGGGGTTCATATTGTTTGGGTTCATTATCTTTGGGCTCTACATTTCTTGAGCTTATATGTCTATTTCCTTTGCCAGGTTGGGGGAGTTTTCCGTAGTTGTTTCTTCAAATAGATTTTCAATCTCTTGCTCTCACTCTTCTCCTTCTGCTACCCCTATGATGTGAATGTTGTTGCGCTTGATGTTGTCCCAGATACCCCTTAAACTATCTTTATTATTTTTTTTGGATTTTTTTTTTCTTGTTGATGTTCTGTTTGAGTGTTTTCTACTATCTTATCTTCCAAATCACTGATTCAGTTCTCTGCTTCATGTAATGTACTGTTGATTCCTTCTAATCTATTGTTCATTTAAGTTATTGTAGTCTTAATTTCTTTTTTATGTTTTTTAATCTCCATTTTTATGTTTCCTACCTCTTGTTGAAGTTCTCACTGATATCACTAGTGCTTTAAACTGTGCATCTGGTAGATTGCTTGTCTCCATTTTGTTTAGTTCTCTTTTTGGAGCTTTGTTCTTTCCTTTCATTTGGGCTATATTTCTTTGTCTACTCATTTTGTCCACCTCCCTATGTTTGTTTCTTTGTATTAGGTAGAGCTGCTATGTCTCTCAGCTTGATAGAGTGGCCTTATGAGACAAGTGTCCTGTGGGGCCCAGTGGTGCAGTCTCTCTGGTGATTTGAGTGGGGTGCTCCAGGTGTATCTCTTATGTAGGTCGTATATACCCTCCTATTATAGTTGAGCCTTGGTTTCTGTTCTCAAATCAATGGGAGGTATTAACCCTCAGGCTGATTGTGAAGACTGGCTGTGACTACCATGGAGAAGCC
>NW_011888818.1:4209510-4233159 GCF_000151845.1 Pteropus vampyrus
GGTCTGCAGCTGTTTTCCCTCTCCCTCAGCCATCATCTCTGCTGGTTTTCACAGCAAGAAATTATAAGGACTTCTCTTCCTGGAACTGGAACCCTGGGCTGGGAAGCTTGCTGTGGGGCTGGGATCCTTTGCTCCTCTGGAGGGACCTCTGCAGCCAAGATACCTCGCCCTATTTTGAGACACATGGGTGGAGACACATGAGTGTGGAACTAACCGGTTCTACATCTCTGCCCCTTCTACCAGTCTTGATGTGGCTTCTTCTGTATGACCCAAATGTAAGACTTCTGTTCAGCTAGATTTCAGACAACTCTCAATGATGGTTTTCATAGTCTAATTGTAATTTTGATGTGGTTGTGAGAGAAGGCAAGCACAGCATTTACCTACTCTGCCATCTTGACTGGAACTCCCTTGGAATTTTTTTTTTTTTTAAGAAAGTCCTTGTACTTTAGACTAATCTTGAATCCGTGGACACCCCCTTTGCATCTCATGTTAGGCTCGAAGATAGAGACATTCTGTCAGATACAGACAACTAACCTTGCAAAATATATGAATCATTTCATGATCCAGTATGGTGCAAGTCATCATGAAGGGGCAGGACACTTCTAAGTGTGTTAGAGAAAAACAAAAAGAGTATAATGAAATTATCAGAAATATTAGCATTGAGCTATAAAAACAACTCAAGTAAACTGCCCAAGGAATCACCTACTGCTAATTGAAGTGCTTGGATCCCCAGTGGTGAAAAACCTTGACTTAATATCTCAAACAATACCCACTGCCTGCTAATGAATAACACCAATTGTTTCTTAACCTTCATATGTCTAGACATCCTTCAGTTAAGTTCAAACCAGTCAAATAAATGCAGCTCAACTGTACTTCACTAAGTTATGGTCTAATGATAACACAATAACACATATAATTTGTATTAGGCAACCTAAAACTGAATTAGCAATAATGTAGAAATAAATACAAAATACCTACTTTTAAGTATTGAGTTAAAAAATGTATATAAGATAGATAGAATCTGACATGTAATAGACAGTCAATAAATTCAAGCCATTATTAAAGATAACATTCCAGCTATACTTAGATGGTTAACTTGCACATTAACCAAAAATAATGTTAGTAAAATTTATTAAGTAGATAAATTTGTTTTTTCATACCAGTTCCCTGAGGATTTTGAAATCCCCATTCATTCAGATTTCAATTCACACTTGAAGTCATTTTTATTCTCTAGCTGCATAGAGATTTCCCCAAAGAGGAAAATCCACTCCTTTTCAGGACTTTGTCATTCTCAGTTCTATGCTTATCTAACATCCATGTAAATTAAAAAATTTTCTATGCAGTCACCTAGATGTTCATCTAAAACAAAGACTCACTTATAATACATAGAATGCTAGAAGACATATATGCATTTTTACTTAGAGGTTCATGACATTAAACTCAATAACTTGAAATTATAGATTGGTAGGTAAATATTTGTGAGAGAGGACAAACTAGCTTTATTATTTGTCAATTAATACTAATTGATTTCCATATTGAATGAAAAACATTCTGAATAAATAAATGAGAGAATAAATTTAAAAAAAAACCTGATTTTGAAAGTGATAGATACTATAGTTATTTGTATTAAAATTACTGAAGGATATAATGTATTTTGCCATCTTATTTTATATCTAAAAACATGTCAGTCGATATGTTATGTAATAATTATAAACTTCTTTTAAATTTATCGTTCTGCTCTCTGAATCAGGACTGCTCTGGAATTAGTATCAAGTTTTATATTCTAAAACATTCAAATGGAAAGTTAATCACATGTCCTAATATGCCTTTTAAAAAATATTTCTATAACTTTCTCGGTTAAAAAATGCAGGGTTTATGGTGGTTTATATTTAATTTTTTTTCTTTACCTTTTTATTTGCTTCCTGAAGTCTCAAAGATCTCATGTAGAGTATTCGATTTGCAAGCCAATGCCTTGTAGGAAATCAAATGAGAAATAAAGATTCTTCTTGTTGTGTCACAGTTGGAATGAAGATTGGCCAAATCATACTGGAAAAAAAGGACCAGCAACTTCAAATTAGTGAGAATCATCTAGAGTCGTTCATAACATGCTTCCCCTATCCGTTGTCTTCTTTTTATTGAAGTTACTAATTCAAACTCAGGAAAAAGTCTAGCTATCCATTGACCTGAAACATAACATTTGATTTGGAATTTTAGAATATTTTTTATTATCTTTATATAGCTGGTTAGAAATTAGAGTTGTACATTAGCTTCAGGTCAGAAAAAGCTGCCACAGAACTTTAAAGCAATCGAGGACTGCTGAGAGAACTGGTGCACTTCATGCTTAGTGTCAAGTCCCAAAATAATTAGAAGGAAAAAGTAACCTCCATCTTCTTAAATTAATCTGTAGCCATGTGAAATAAATTAACCTGGAGCAGTTACCCTCATCCTTCGGATAATCATACTCTTTGGAAAAGAGGCTTTCTATTTTATTTATTCACAGAAAGAACTGACAAGGGATGTCTGAGACAAATACCAAACACTTCCTCTCCCCAGATCCCCCCAAAATCTCACAATCTTAAATCAAGAAGCAAAGAATATGCAAGGAGAAGAGAGGGCAGTTTCTTGCACATGAGAAGTCCTGGGATGGTGGAATCACTTCTTTTCCTAGCTTCACTTGGAAGGATGAGCAGACTCCAATAGCTAGAGGACCACTAATCTTGCACTATTTTAATTTTATCAAGCCTCTATATTTGTCACCTAGGCAAAAGTAGAGTTCAGCTACTCTAGTTCGCTTAGTTCTGTGATGTGCAAAAAGGAGTGGGGAACGGATTGCCTTGCTAAAGGCAGATATCATTTGGGGTTTAAAAAGCAGGTTCTGGAACCATATTGTTGCATTTAAATTTCAGCTTTGTTTTATCCTAGATCTGCGATCCTAGGGAGGTTACTTTACTTCTTTGAGCCTCTATGCTCTTGTCTAAAATGGAGATAATAATAGATCATGCTTCACAGAGTTAGAAAGAGATTTAAATGAGCCAACATACATATAAGTTTAGAACAGGACTTGTCACAGGGAATGTGCTCAGTAATGTTAGTTGATATTCAGGTTGCTTTTTCCTGAAAGGTGCCAATAAGTAGAGAATGGACGAATACTCTCAGTGGAAGAGTTGGGTGGGATTCTCTAGGCGGAGAGTGCATGCATAGAGAGGTGGTGAATGTTGTATAGGTCATATCTAAAAAATCTTACATCCATTCTAGGTCCTGTCTGATGTAGCAGTTTTGGATGTGATGGGTGATTTAGTGACTCTTTGTTGCATTTGGATGTAGAGTTCAATTGTGAAGAAAAGAGAGAGAAATGGAGAGAAAGAAAGGGAGAGAGGAAACCGCACAAGAGCTTCTGCAACCTGTCTTCGTCTCTCTGTCTTTGTCACTCTCTGTCGCTGGCTATCTATCTGTCTGTCTGTCTATCTATCTATCTATCTATCTATCTAATCATCTATCATCTATCATCATCATCATCATCATCATCTATCACCTCTCTCTTTCTCTCATCTGTCTATCATCTATCATTATCTATGTATCATCTTTTTCTTTGACATGTACACCTATACATATAAACATACACACCCCTGAAACAGCGATATATAGCAAAATTTGAGTGTTAGAGTGTTGGAGAGTGCTGCCACATGATTCAGATGGGTTATTCCCTTGTAAATTGTGAGCTTTTATTCCTTTTTACCACTTTCTTTTACCCTCTGTTACTGGCAGTGCTTAATTTTCCTGCTTTATTAATTGTGGCAGTATGGAGTAGGCAGAAAGAAATTTATCTAGGAATCGAAATGATACATTAGTAGATTTGCTTGAGCCCACTTGCCTTCACAATGGTGAATTGAACAAGTGTCCAGTGAGCAGCCAGACATTAGCCATGGTGAACCAGATGCTAGTTTTCCATGGGCTGTGCTTTCTTTCTCTGTATTTGCATTTGCTAACATATTGAAATATTAGGAAGATGCAATTCTCTTGGGAAAGTAAGACAAGATTAGCACAAAGCATCTTTAAGAAGAATGAACACCTTCTGAAATATCTGAAAATAATCTGCTGCCAGGCAGTAATGCTAAAGATATTTTGCAAGGGCTCTGACTCTCCTCTCTGCTGTGGTTCCTTATACTTATTTTCTCTTTAAAGTAAAAATCAACAAACATCAACTTCACTGATAGGCAGGATTTGCTGAGACTGATAACCACAGGCATTGTAGTTCAAAGAAAAGAACATGGGCTGAGGCAGACCCTTTATCTCTCTTACAAGTTTCAGAATGATCTGAACTGGCTGAGTGCTCTGGTTCTGAAAGGTTTACTTTCTTCATCTGGAAATGGTGGCATCATCATCATATGCCAAATTAAGCTGGGGTGTCAGGGTGACCTAAGATTCTACATGGGATAACCTTGCATCGTATGTAAAATATTATTTGAATTTTTTTGTTTTGTTCCCTAAACAGTTAGCCTTATCCTATTTTCTATGTTATTTGAATATCAGGTGATTTGCAGCCTTTGTGAGAAGGCAAAGTGTACAGTTCTCAATGGGTCTGGGGAACCATAGGCATGAGAGAGAGAGAGAGAGAAAGAGAGAGAGAGAAAGAGGGCGGGAAAGAGAGAGAGAGAGAGAGATAGAGACAGAGACAGAGACAGAGACAGAAGGGGAAGGGAGGAAGCAGGAAATGACATGGAATGGCAGAATGCTTCCTCTAAACCTTAGACCCATTGCGGCTCTGGATTACCTACAGAGCAGAAATGCACTGTGTATTCCCTGCAGGTAACCTCACTTTTCCAATCAAAGTCAATCAAAGTTACCTGCCTGTTAGTTACCTTTGTTTAGGAGTCTGCAGAGATTAGTATCCTGCTAAGGTGCATGTTCTCCAGTAAATTCTGAGGACTTGCTATTTTGAAACCACCAGAGCTTTTACAAAGTGCACTGACTATTTTATCTTTTTATTTTTTCTTTGTTAGATATATCTTGTTAACAGAAAAAATTCATTTCCAGAGTATCTTGCTTTCTATACATTTTTATGATGGATATTAGCCCATTAAAATATTTTCACATTCAATTTCATATTTAAAAAAATAGGCATTGACATTAATGAAAAGGTCAACAAGGAAATTAAATTGCTTAGGAGACAGAAAAGTCCTTATATAAAAATAAATACTGAATTGCATAAAAATCCTTCTCTGTGGGAGACCAATCAAGTCTATCCCTTTTTTTTTCTTTTTAGAAAAGATAAAAATTGTAAACTAATACATGACAATTATAGCAGACATCGTCTTCACATCAGAGGCTATTTCCAGGTCTTTAGAAGTAAGTGCCTTTGAAATGACATAAACAAATAGAAGTTCATTTTCTCTAATTGAATATCTTGGAAACCCAGATTGTTTTTCAGGAAAGGAGTTAGTGTGTATATGCTGGTGTACGTGCTGTCACAACTAACTCTCAGTCAATGAGTTTTTGTTAAAAGCATGAGAGTTGCCCAGTACTGAACTAAGTGCTTGTTTCTCTTCTTAAAGAATCCAAGAAAAAAATTTTAGTCAAACTGCTGATATAGGGCATTGTATATTTATATACATAAAGTTATCTAGATAACCAACACGAACTCTAATAATTTATAGAGACTGGGGAGGAAGGTTTAGATATTGGTTATGGCACTTCATCTAAAAATTTTGAAAACTGAGCTGTATCTTGAGTGACATTTGCATGGGTATAAAGATATGTTTGCACTAAACATTTTATATTAAATCACATTTTGTATTAACAATGAAAAAAATTTTATTCTCCATGAGTAGAATTTGAAGTTGTGTGTTTCCGTTACCTCCACACAAGTCCTGATCACTTTTGATAATGTGTGAGATAGAAAGGAAATATATTCAGGAGGGAGCAAGTAATAGCAAGGAAAGCAGTGGTTTTTCAAGACTGTCAAAACTGAATTTTAACTTAATTAATCTTGCAATTTAGAATTTGTGTAACCTTGAAGAAGATACCGAACATTTGTGAATCTGATTCCCTCATTCTTAAGACGTAATTAACAATGCTAGCCTCATGTGGTTGTTGAAAGAGTAATAAAAATTAGTACATTTCAAATACTGCGTGGCGCAAATATACATCTCAAAATAAATCACTCTCTTTAAAGGAAGACAAAGTGAGATAATATTTGTACTTATGGAAGAGTTCGAAATAAAGTTGCAACTCTACAGAATAAGCCCATTGCTTTGACAAATCTTTTCTTAAGACTTCTTTTAGTCAGGGGGAGAGTAGTCCTTACTCAGAAGTTCATCATTTTAGCCATGGAAGTGCCCATCCATTATATCACCTAGAATATTTTAGAGGTATTTCACTAAATACTTTTATTTTCTATGGTGGATCTTGATTTTCTAAAAACTGTTTTCGTAAATCTTTAGTAGGTCTTCTTGAGTTGTTCATGATGCTAAAGATCACATCATGTGGTCTACATGATATCTTCCTTTCTTCCTCCTTTTCTTGTCATCTTGTGCTTGTCAGCCCACTCTGCTCCAATGTCTCTGGAGAAGGACACTGGACAGACCTACAGAGGTTAACAATTATAATTCTTTAATCACATTTATGGGATACAAACCACACACATACACACATATACACACTCACACACACACATGCACATAAATTCAGAATTAATTATTCCATATATATTTATTTTTTTAAATTTTTTTGAAGTACCATGTTTGTAAGAGAAATTAATAACCTATTCCTAAGGCAAAAGAGAATCATATTTAATTTTACCATTGGAAACCATCATTGACTTATTTTTCTGGTAAAATATACTACAGTAAATTATTCACTTAGACTGTTAATTTGCAAAAATTGAATTTTTATATGTAAATAACATTTGTAACTGACTTTAGCATGACGGTCATTCAATATCATTAATTATTTTATTTCAACATTATAGATAGATTGATTGCATTGTTTACCATTATAAAAATTTTCCTAAATAAATTTGGCTTTGCTTATAGTATTAATTAGAATTTGCAGTTTCTACTCTTTTCATTATATTCTAAGAATTTTCTAAATAATGCTTTTTTGATATAAGAGTTATTAAAGAAAATACTTTGTGCTTACTTTTAAAGTTCTAAGTATTTTTACTACCAAAATTAATCTGTAACTTTTGTTGCATTGTGGTAAGATTATTTGACCTGTATATTTATGCTCTGGCATTTTTTTGTTTTGAATTTTCATTTAGATTATGGTTATGTTTTGTAAATGTTCTCTGAGCACATAAGAAAGACATATCCTTTGTATTGTAGATTTTTCAATACTTAGCTCTAAAATAAAACCTAATGCTCACATTATCCTATTTCTTGATCATTTCATTTATATTTCTACAAGTTTGATACATCAAGAACTTAGAAAGATATATTAAAATTTTGACCCCCCAAAGTGGAAAATTTAACTTATATGAAAGTAAATTTATGTGTTTCACACATATTCATCAATTGTGTCTTCTCAGTGAGAAAATGAAATATTAGCTTAATGGAGCCGAGATAACTGGTTAACTATTTTAGGAAAAAAAGAGAAATTTATTTATATCATATATAACATTAGAAATGGACATATAGTAATAAATGAAATAATTAAATAATCAAAGACTAGAAAGGTTGATGTTTATGTAAGCATGACTGAGAGAAGGATATTTTAGACATGGTACAGAAGAGATAACATGAAAGGGAATTATTTTTTTGCATGCAAACTCCATGAATGAGTTCAGATAGTTCATGAAACTTATTTTTGAATCTGTAAGCAAAGTTTTTGAGCACTTTTTTCCCCTGAGAAAAGATTCCATTGCTTTAATTTTTCAATGTGTCTGTGTTAGAAAAGGTCAGTATTGATCAATAAGGAAATATAAAAGTTTTGTGTGTGTGTGTGTGTGTGTGTGTCATAAAACCTTAAAATTATAAGTCAAGAGATAATGCATAGAATGCTATGATGGAAAATATTTTATTAAATAGAAAAAGTAGACCTACATACAAGTCAATCGAAGATAAAATGTTATAGTCCTGAAATGAAAAAAAAGACAAAGAATATAAACAGGCAATCTGAGAAATAAGAAAGACAATGTGCTAATATATGAAGAAATGCCCAAAGTCACATAGAAATAAAAGACACGCAAATTACACTAAAAATTAATTATCTTATTTCCCTTGTCAGATTAGTGAATACTCAAAAAGTATCAAATTCTAGGTAGAAAATGGATAAACCTTTCTAGAACACAATTTAGAATTTTTTTCAAAAGACTTTAACACACACGTATAATTTAACCTAAAAAATACATATGTTTGAAAATGGCCTAAAGAAATTGACATTCATTCATCTTTGCCTTGTCTGCAGAAAAAAAAATCTACAAAAAGGGAAAAGTTCTCTGTGAGATAGTGGTATAGAATAAAATACTATTTAAAATAGATGACATATTTGTGAAAAGTAGTTTAGGCGTTGCTCATTATGATAGTAATCTGTAATATCTAGCAATATACAATTAGCTATAAAAATGATGCAGGTTATCTGTACAAGTTTGAAAGTTTGAAGCTTTTTTTTCTGATAGAATTAATGCGCCTCCCAAATTAAGCTAAATTGATCGCATATGAATGAACTGAGTTGTAAAACAAACACCACCTTATCATGGCATGCTATAATGCTGCCTGGCAGTCAACAACTATGTTGTGAAAGCCTTAACTCTCTTCATATTACAAGGATATGTGTCAATTATTTGAAAATGTTATCATACTATGCCTTTATTATTTTTATAAGGAGTGCAATAAGAAAGGATCACTGATTGTTATAGATGGAATAATTGAATCAAAGGTAATCATTGCTACACCTGTAAAACACAACTCATTTTTACCCTTAATCATAATTTTTTGATTTAAATATGTCAATATGGGTCAATTACAAAGTAAAATGAAGAAAACTTAAGGATAATTAGAGGTTTATAATTTTCTTTTAACAATTTGATCCTAGAATTCCTGAACGATTGATTTGACTTTTCAACATTATCTTGATTTAATTTTGATATATATTGGTCTAAACCTTAGTCTTGATATTGTAGCCACACTGAGACATTTCCACTGAAATGTACTTGTGTGACTATTTTATATACAATGAAGTATATAAAAATTGGCAGTTTGGCTCTGTCAGAAAGCCATAAATATGGTTGTCAACAAAGCAAGTGATGGAACTGACAATTTATAAAATCTCACCTATGTAAACAAATAGAGGCAACCCTGATGCAGTATGGGCAAATACCCCAGAATGGGAATTTAAGTCCTACACCAAGAGAGAGGGTCTTTGACTGCGCTCAGGAAAGAATTCAGGCGCACGCCAGAGTTAGAGACAAAAGGAAAGTTCATTAGAGAAGAAATAATACTCCACAAAGACTTGATCTCCTTCCAGAGACAGAGCGTGAGAGACCCAAAGAGTGTCCAAGGAATTCTGTTTAAATTCGTTTTTCTTTCAGTTGTGTGAGTCTGCAGTGTTAAGGGCACAAGGAAGTAGCTGTTGGTGATCTCAGCAAGAAGCTTCTTGTAGGTTTCCTGTTGTCTGGCCTGAGGGCTGATCAGCCAGATTCCCTTGTCTTGGCAGCACGTAGCAAGCTCTGGGCCCAACCTGGTTTAATATTTAGTCAATTTGTGTAGTTCTCATACTTCTTCCCAATACCATCCCAGACAGATTCCTCAAAATCTACTTGGTGTCTTATTTTTCTGTTTCTCAGCTGCAGCCTCCTTCATTTATACTCTCTTCTTCTCTTCCTTTTTCCTCTCACCCTGTTAGCCTATCTCTCCATGTGTTAATTTTTGAAATTAAAAAAATATTTTTCCCCTGAAAATTAAACACACACACACACACACACACACACACACACATGCACGCACACACTAAGAAAAACCCACAACAATTTAAGTGTGAATCTAGTGGTTGATTTTTTTTTTCTGTGTCATCGATCCATCACTAACAAAAAATTTATTTGTGTTTTAGTGTAGTACTAATGAGAGATGACAACAAAACAAGGACGAAATACACGAATCCACTTGACTCATATTCTAAGCTAGGGAAATGACAATGAAAACTTTCTAAATTGCCAGGACGAATTAAGTAAATGTTTATTGTTTGTAAGGATGACATACAAGTGAGCTTGGCTTGACTGTTGCAGTGCTTAGAATTCCACCTGCCAAAGAAAGTGGAAAAATGCACAATATAATTTTTTTTCATTTCTTTGTTAGTGACACATACACTGGTGCCAATAAAGCTGTCAGACAGATGTTTCTGCTTAAATACCCCTGGCAGCAACTTTATTGAAAATCAACACAAATCATGGTCAACTATCAGTTCGTACTCCCTAAAGAAACAATTAAGTCAAACAGACAGCTCAGAAAAACCTCATGAGGCCAAAACCAAAGCTTAAGGTCTGTGAATGGAAGGTGTTCTATGTCACAGTCATTAAGCTGCATTTGGGTCACAGGTCCTCTCTTTATTTGATTTTACTTGTACATTAGTCCCACTCATTTCTAGAAAGAAAAGAAAAGGGCTAATAGAGCTATCAGGTGAGCTCTGTGCATAAAATCAATCCCATTAGCCTGAAGGGAAAGCAAAACTCTGTCTGAGTGATGTTAATTTCTTTGTCTGTCTTTGATTTACACACTTTCTTATCATAACAATAAGCATAATTATCTTAAAATTACCTCCTTATGAATTCTTTGATAAATATTTGTTTCAAATTAGAAAAATGATTATTGTTTCATAATAGTTATTCATTATTTTAAAAATATTTCATAATATTTAGCCATTATGTCAGATTGCTTTTACATTCATTATCTTCCTTGATTCCTTCAACAATCCAGAAAAGCAAGCAGGAAGGATGTGCTTATATTTATAAAATGATGCAAAATCTGAGTCTCAAAGTCTTAGTGACTGACAATGGGGATAGATTGTACGTGTGTGTGGCATATAGAGGAAGGTAGCCTGATACAGAAGTAGAGTTCATATTTTCTGACTTTATACCTTTGATGTGTTATCTACTCTAGGTTGTTTTCAGGTTTATATTAATCATGGCTTTTATTTAGTATTTTAATTTAGGAGTAATAATAAATCTTTATATCACAACTAGTTTAATAACAAGTGGTATGGGCTTGATTGTCACCAAAGGTTGATAAATTCAGTTTAGAATTAGGTATACCTGAAATCCACTTGTTTAATTCCTTCATACCTTCTTTCTTTTATTTCTTTCACCAGTCACACAGATAGCCACCAACTTCATCTTGAGCAATATTGAGATGGGTAAGAACCCTACCACACTTCCAGTTTCATATCTTAGCATTGACGATTACCATTGAATAACCTTAAGCAATGATTGACCTCCTTGTCATAAATCTTCTTCTATGTTAAACAGGTGCAATAATTCCTACAACATTTATTTGTTGGGAAGATTAAATAATGTAACAGTATGTTATTACTCCTGAGCACCTGCTCTATTCCAGGCATAGGCTTACGCATAGAGAAACATTAGGGAGGAAAATAAACAAGGGCCTGCTTTAACAGAATCCCTTGCATTCTAGGGAAGAATGTGACAATAAAAAAAGAAATACAATTTCATTATTCACAGTAGTTATGTTTTATAAAGTTACCATGAACACTGAATTAGCACATACTAAATAATCGTTGCTCTTAGGGGAAATACAGGGTAGGTTCCTGTGAGCCTCTGGTCACAACATTTTTTTGTCAGCCAATCAATACATCACCTTGTTTTATATGTGTTTCTGCTTAAAGACACTTTATTCAATATATATTGTTGATTCACTGACATTGAATTCATGTCCAGCCGCACTGTAACTCATGCCTGAACAAAGCTCATGTAATGCACACATTTTCTCTGTAACGCTCATCATAGCTTTCTTGCATCTAAGGAACACTAGACAGCACTTTAGCACTACACTTGGGGCCATTTTAAACTGAAAAATCACCAACAAAAACTACAAAAAATGTGAAAAACATGCCACAAAATAGACTATAATAAGGACACCTGTTTATAGTATGAGAGCTGAAACAAGAAGGTAGAGTTCCACCTCAGTGAGAACGTGCCCCTGGGGTGAAAATTTTTTCACTGCTCTGCACATGCCTGTGAATGACCCTCAAAACACCATAGGTATTCGATTTGAGGTTACAAATAAATTTTAGTGAATAGGCAAATTTCCGAATACAGAATTTGCAAATCGTGAGGAAAGACCATATGTGTGTGTGTATGTGTTTCTAAAACATATCAGATGACTTAAAAAAGGGCTAGAGATTGCTCCTATTCATAGTAATGAGTTTGCAAAGATCTCTATGACAAGCTGACCAAAGTCTTAGGAAAGTTAGAGAAGATTCCATGTGGATATCTATTAGAAATGTTTTTCAGGCAAAGAACAGCAAAGACAATGACATGAGACTACACAATTTGAGGATCAGCAAAAAGATCTGGGAGCAAGGATTGGAGAGTAGATGGGATTTGAGTGTTTGCAAGGGCATAGGTTACATGAGTTACTAGAGAGGGCTAGGAGAAGTTAAGGGGGATTTAAGAAGATGAGTAACATAATCTGACATATTTAAAATAGATCATTCTGGCTTTTGTGGAGAGAAGATGAGAGGGAGCCAAGGATCCATTTAGGAGACTACTACAGTTCCAGAGATTATTACAATATTTCGGTGAGAGATGATGATACTTTGAACTGGGAAGGTAAGGACTGGTTACAGTTTGGATATATTTGAAGAAAACTTAACAGGATTTGCTTACTCATAACGTATAGGAAAAGAGGCGTCTATGGTAACTCCATGATGACTTTCTGACCAACTGGAATAATAGAATTGCTTTCAAGAGCAGGGAAACTGAATGAAGGGTGGTTTCTGGGAAAGGAACCTGGTTTTGTGCATGCCACATTTCAGATGTAGATTTGAAATGGAAGTAGAAATGTCAAGTCTATAGCTTTTGTATAAATTTGAATTTTAGGGACAAGTTCTGGACTAAAGATTTATATTGAGAGTCAGCAACATATGGAGGGTATTTAAAGTCAATAGATTAGAGGGGATCACTGAGCACAAAGGATCTAGAAGAGAAGAGGTGCTAAGATTGAGTCCTGCACATTAAATTGCTAGATGACTTGTGGTCTTAATAAGTGTTTATGCCCATTTTATTGGTACTGATTGAGTCCCAGAAAATTCCCCATGATTTCTGAAACAGTTGGTATTTTAAAAATATTGGATTCTATCTTAAAGATACCAGAGTGCAATTCTGTGTTCTCTAAATGCAAAAGCAAAACTTTATGACAAAAATATCAGAAAATACCAAATGAATTGTTAATTCTGACCAGGGTTCACCCTATGATGCCGAGGTGCTTTTTTTATGGACTGTCAACAACAAAGATTATGATTATGCCGTAAATATTCTTATCTTACCTGATGCAACAGTCTTTGGATCTAACACTTGTTCTACTAACTCACCTTTCTGTTCTGCTCTACATAGCTTCACTGAATAGCAAACCAAATGGCTTTTAGTGGGTTAGTAGTGCAGTTATTCAAAAAATACGTTTTTATGTCTTCCTTTTCCAAAGTATCTCATACTTTCAAACACTTGCCTAGTGTCATTTGGTCTCTGTTTTATGTAATTTTCAACATATTTGGCATCAACTTGGTGTGCCTTCCAAAATTTTTACATCCACCCATCTGCTTGTCCATATGCCAAAAACCAGAATGAATAGCTCTTAATCGTTAGTTCTTAAGGAAATAGTTGGACTTCTTGGAATGAAATAGTCTACCTTGCTATATGATATGTGATCATGAATGAAACACACAACTTGCTTGCCTAATGTCATGCATTTTTCAAATTTGTTTGCTTACAGGCTAAGCATATGCCCCTTCTCGTCTGTAGCAGTTCTATGTCAGTTCTAACAATCCATGGCTAATAGAGCTAACACAAATTGATCCTGAGTGACTCACATCTTACCCTATCTGTCTTACCCCTGCCTTTCAAAGAAGTGTGTAATCTTACATTTCCAGGAATAGAAATTTATCGTGATTAACTGAACTTTTCTAAATAAGTAACATTTGTTTTACACAATTATGCTGTTAAACTAATTATCTCATAAATGGAGATAATTATATCAGCCATATATACCCTCAAGAGATGTAAAAATGTCAGAAAAAGTATAAAGTACTATAGAAAAAGAAAGTTGTCCTTGAACATGTATAAATTAAATACTGTATATATTTATAGCAATATATGCATTCATGTGTCTGTTTTAAATATATATGATATACATGTATAAAAATTTTAATCATCTTCCTTTTTCAGAGTGAGATTGATATCTTTAGTTTGCTACAATTCATCATTTCAGTTTCTCAAAATCTTTTTATATATTCATCAAAATTAGGGCCTTTATTCTAGAATCAGATGGAAATGAAATAAAGTCTCTGGCTTTCTCATTTGCATAATTGCCAAATTTTGATTTATGTGTTAACCTGGCACTAATTCCTATGTATTTCTTGGCAGTGTCTTTACTGTTAGCAGCAAGCTTATTTTTTTTTTCAGTACATTAACTCTCTATTACTAAAATTCAGTTTGAATTCTTTGTAGAATTTTTTCCTGCCCCCGACACATTCTCTCTTTCTCCATCAAATAGGCTTCTGTTTGAGTAGTTTATTAGTGGCTTTCTGTGAAATAAAGACGCTTCTGTGTGGGCTGTGGTTTCCCCACTGCCCCTGCTTTCAGAGGCAAACCCTGCTGCTTCCTTTGCCTAGACCGATTCTGTAGTTTTTAGAGATCACCATTGCAGTCTACTTTCCCCAAATGTAGGTGCTTAGGCAAGCACCAAGCTAACATCTTTCCCTCTTACATTCCTCTTCTCACTCCCTTCCTCAGTCCTTCCTTTTAAAACAGTAGCCGAAATTGGAAGCCAAGAGACAGTTTCTGTACTCTGTAACCAACCAAGGCAACATCAGCATTAAAATCCCAGGGCGGGCCCAGTTAGCAGATGTTTTCTGTTATGTCTTCAGTTACTGAGAATAGAGCTTTATGCCACTTCCATGAATGAAGGGAGATCAATTTGGAACTTAAGGGTATGACCTCTGTGGGGTGGACATCATGTCATGAGAACTTGCACATGCAGAGATCCTTTGAAACACAGGACACGGGCACCAGGAGGAAAGTAGGAAGAGATTCAGAGTGTATGTAAAGATTTTCAGACTCCTCCAGTCAGAATTAATGTCCCCAAGTCTGCATAAAGAATACCAGTGATGGCCCCAGAGCACTCTGCAAGCAGCCCTCTCCTGGCACTCACCATGCTGCATGGCAATTGCCACATGGCATGTTTGTCTTTCCCACAGACTCTAAGCCCAGTGAGGACTTGCTATCCAGATTATAACAGCTTTTCAAATTTGAAAACTAAATAAAGACTGCTTCAAAAATTCTTTAAGCATACTTCAGTTTTACAGCACATTGTAACAGAATGATCAAGTTGCTTCACACTGGACTTCCTGCGGACAGGGCGTATGTATTAAGCATCCTTGCATTCTTAATTAATGATTCTTAGTTCATATGCTTCCCAAGAGCATTAACATAGTACTATACTCATAGTAAGAATTAAATATTTGTCAAATGAAGACACAAATAGAAAAATGTATAAAAAAATAAAAATCAATGATAGACAAAGATATAGCTAATTAATGTGGTTTTGATTACATATTTTCTTTGCTTCTATCTAATCCTTTGGTCTTTATTCTCTGGAGAAGAAGCAGAGAAGGAGTATTAAACAAATACCATAGTCACTGGCAAGATATCATAGACATTTGGAGATAAAAGGGAAATGCTAATGAAATAAAAGCAAAACACAAAACTAAATAAATAAACAGGAACTCATATGGCATGACTTTTTTCACCCCTTGGCTGACAGAGAACTATATAAGTGCATCTGATTACAATTCAAAAGTAAACAGTAGTGGGGGAGAAAAGACCAATCAATAAATAACCTCTGCCATTTATTTAGAATATTTTTTAAGGTTGACACCCATTGATTTTATAGCACACAAAATGTGTTTCTTTTCTAAGGGTCTTGTCATTTTCCCTACCAACCAAACTTAAGATCACTTTGTAACTTTTTTTTCCTTAAAAATGTATGGTTTTCAAAATTAAATGTCAATTTAAGTTGTGTCTAAAACTACTATTTTATTTACATGTTAGGTCTCAGCCTAACTAATAACCAAATTACTGTGCTTGGGCCTAATTTCCTTGACATGTGTCATTCTTAAAATACGTTTTAAAGATTCCCCTTACCATCTTGGTGGTCAAGAAGGAAAGTATACAAGCTTACACATAAATATATGTAGTCATAAATGTGTAAATAAATGTGAGTATATTTTGGGGCCACCTGCAGTGGAATTTTATCCAACCAACAAGTTTTCTTACGGGATATGTAAAATGACTAAATGGTTTAAGTGTAGTCACTGGTGGATAAGAATCTAGAGCATCAGAAGTGTGACTTTTGTTCTTTCTGGATATTGATAAGATGAAGAAGCCCTTCTGAACTTGTCTGTGGAAAGGACTGGGTTTGCAGTTAGGCGTCAAAGTGGCCATTCCAAACTGAAAATATGTAAGTAAAGAGAGAAATCTAATGTGCTGACTACCAGACATTGGAAGATGCTGGAGTCAGATCTCAACCACACAAACTCTGCTCCCTCTCTCCACCCAAGAAAACAGAACAACCAAAAGAAAAACAGCATTGTTTTATATAAAATGTTAGCATGTGAAATATGATGTTTGGTTTCACTAATAATCATGAGTTAGCAAACAGAAAGTGAAAGTTACTGTAGTTTGGAAGCTTTTCTCGTAGCACTAAATATTTTATCGGAGACAGATTCGTTCAGAAACAAAAGATTGGAAAGGGAACTTCATTTTGTTGGTGTCTTACAGATTCAACTTTGTTGATTATCGACAAAGAAAAACAGTGATTAAGAAGCAAGATGTTATCATTTAACTAAATAACAATATAAAATGAAGAGATATTTGAGACAGGACAGAGGTGACAGATGGATTTTTCAGTTGGTGGCTATGGTCAATCGCATCATCAGCCTTTACTTCCTTGTGTTAAAATATCTCTTCCAGACCATTAATCCACTATTGCGGTTATAAAACTTGAAATACTTACACTCGGTTGCCAGATATTCTTCTCCAATTTTTTTTTTTTCTTGTTCAGTGGTAACCAAGACCAATTTAATTCCAACTCCTCTGAAGTAATTAATTTGGGGTCTTTTAAAAATCAGAATGCTGCAGAAGCAGGATTCTTTTTTACTTCCATCCAATTAAATTCACAAGCCTTTACTGTCCCCATATGCCCCTTTCTGATAAGCTTTGTTCAGAATTGAAACTCTGTGGAGAGCTGATCTGAATTTAATTCTATTGTTTCTAAGAAATGTATCCCATAGTTAAAGTCTTGTTGTTTTTCTCTAAAACAAAGACTGCCTCCTTACATAGAAAGAGGCATGGTTGCTTAGGGCCGGAGTTAGACAAGTTTTATTTTCTATGAATGAATCATAATCACTAAGCAAAAGAGACACAAAGGAAAAAACATTTGAGAAGCCCCGCTGTTTTATCATTACCTTAGGTCCCAGCTGCCTGTATGTATTGTTCTGTAATACCAGTCTAATTGATGCAGAGACCAGGAACACTATATCCATAAAAACCAGAGAAATTTTACTAAAAACAACATATCTAAATGGAAATCATAACATTGAAACTGTTGTATTCTGAAAGAAAATGCTTTCCTGGACAATCTGTAAGTAAAATCTTTGGCAGAAACAAATGTATTTTCTACCAATAATTGTTAGATTCTACCAGGTTTAAAAGGGTGGGAGAATCTTAGATGCCTCTCTCCGTAATTAAATCATAGAGAATTTCCTTGTCTCCCGTTATTGGCCCCAAGACAGAATAACAACTATTAGAGATACTCTTTATGGATTGATGAGAATATCTTCAGATACTTACTTTTAAAATATAATGTCCTTGGGAGACAGAATACAACTAATTATTACTAACTGAGATTTTATGAATTCACTCTTCTCCCTCACAGGAAAAATGACAAGCAGTGGGGGAAAGGTGAGTTAAATGAAGACCTGGTACATATAACCAATTTTCATTTCATGTAATTCTTCAATATGCATATTATCTTGAATGGGCAAACTTTTAGTTCACAGTTAAGTAACTGGCTAAAGGAAGTAAAAATTTCATTTATTCTTTAATCAAGATTGAACACCTACTATTTTGCCAGGCACCATTTTAATAGATATATAGTATATATTATATGGATACTATACATCAGTACCAAAAATCATGCAGATTACATGCTAGTGGTAGCAGAAAGACAGTCAACATGCAATATTACAGTGTAAGGCAGTAATACATGCTGTGATGAAAAATTAGTGATCTGAGCTTCTGAGAATATGGCAATTGTGTGTTGCATTTTTTTTCTCCACCATGTTTCCTCTCAAAGCAAAGGATGATTAGAATTGATTTGACACTAAAATATTAATGATTCCATGTAGTGTCTCTCCTCATGTTATTTGTTTACCTGGAAAGTATTTTTTAATCTACCCCCAAAAAATACTTGGTTAGTTTGTTTAAAAACTGCTGATACTTATTGCCTAAATCAGAGGGTTTAATTTAATAAACCTTGGTAAAGGATTATTTTAATAAGCACTTGAGGTGATTCTGATGCAAGTGGTCCATTGGTAACCTTTGAGAAACAATTGCCCCCCAATATAAATAATTAGCATTGGTTATTCACTGAGATATCAGCCCCTTCAGTGAGGGGCTGAAGAAAAAAGTGCCAACGACAATTCGTATCTGAGAGCTGCCTCGCTCAATACATGTGACTTTTAAGCCATTGAAATATGAATGGCTCAAATTGAGATGGACTGAAAGTGCAAAATACCCACTGGATTTTGAAGACTTAGTTTGAAAATTGTACAATGTAACATAGTGAATTAATAATTTTTATATTCATTACATGCTGACATGACAATATGTTGGATATACTGGATTAAATAATATATATTATAAAATTAATTTTACCTTTTAAAACATTTTAATGAGGCTAATAGAAAATTTAAAACTATGTATGTGGTTTACATTGTAGTTCCAGTGGACCATGCTTAGACCAATTATGAATTCTTGTTTATTTAAAAATCTATGAAAAATGATTGTGCTGCTATCCTAAACTTCTCAGGGTCATGTTACTGTGCACATATTGGTCTTTCTGATATTTCTCCGGTCTTAGCCCATTCATTAGCCACACCTGACCCATGTGCTGTCTTTGTTTTCTATGTTCTGTTCTTGCCTGCATCCAGGTCATTTGTTCTGTCCATCCTTCTAAACAAGAATCCATCTCTACTATTCTGTAATCCTACTATTCTATCAAGCCAAGATCAGATCCCATCCTCTCTAAGAAATATTCCCATTTACCTATCACATTTATTGTGTGACTCTGTATTCATCAATTCATTGATTCACTCAAAAATGATTGAAAGGATGCAGTGGGAATGTTTCTTATCATTGTATAATGTAGATCACCCAGTGATGTGGTGTAGAGAGGAGATATGCAATCACTGACTTCACTAATACTATAAAATGCATCACTAGAGATGATGCTGCATTGCAATTCTGATAAAATATGTACCTTTACTTCATCACTTATCATTTGACTTATAAAAAAATTCAACTAGTCATAAGTAATAAGGTCTGTAAATGAGCAAAATACAATCTTAGAATCATTGTCAGAACTGTAAAATATATAGTGAACTTTCATTTGTACAAATTATGATTGCTAGTCTCTAGTGAGTTTTCTTGGGAGATAATCACAATAATAAAAATGGACTCAGAAACCATAAATATTTTTCAGGTTTGTGTTGAAATATAGATATCTATAAGCTATTGTAAATTTAGTAACTATGAACATATGAAATATTTTGATTTATTGATTATAGAGAGTATATTCATGCATAATGTTTGACATTGGCAATGTACTGGTTATTCATGAAAATACTATAACATAAAAAAAATAGGGGCTTGTTCTTTATTAGGATGATGTAATCAAATATAATTACATCCAGCATTATCAAAATAGTTCTTCTCTCTGGCTCCCTGGTCATTTCTTCATTGAGAATTTTATAATATCAGAATCTCCTCTGTTAATTTAGGTTGCCCTCTCACTCCTCAACTTAACACACACAGACACGCATGCACACACACACACACACACACACACACACACACAAATGGACCCTTCTAGAAGGCTCTCTTAAAATAAGGATTGCATTAGTCTTAAAAATCTTAAAAATCATATGTGCAATGATTTCTGCACTGGTAGGCAATCTATGATTTATTTTTTTCTTATACCGATGTTAATTAGGGTGGATGTAAGACCTGCTTTATCTCCACCTAAAAGTCTTCACTTGTAAATTTTTATCATCTGTGAACCCAGCAACAGCATGAATATGAGAGCTGTTGGTAGATCTTCCTGCCACCTGTTTAATTTTTTTTTTCCTGGTGAGCCGGTCGTGCATTTCCATATGCTAGACTATTTCCTTGTGAGGTTTCCTCATGTCAAGGCAGGCAGTTTACTAACTGATTGGTGGTGGTCAGCAGTGAGGGTAAGGTCGGGTCAGGAGATGTAAGGAGGAGGTTGTGTTCTAAATCATCCTTGCAGTTGTTCTCCATTGAGTTTACTCAAATCTCTACCAGGGAAGAATGCTATGCCACAGTAATTCCTCTGTGAAGTAAGACTTTCTAAATGTCGGGACTGATTGTTGATTGCTTTCCTTTTGCAACAATAATTATTCCTTTGAGAAAATTCGTTTTATTTTTGTAATGACTTCTCTCTGTCAAATATTCTGCTGTATACTGACGATATAGTGATGAATATTCTAGAGCTAACATAATGGCTTTCACAGTACTGTGAGGAAGGCAGAAAGCAAACTGACCTTTTCAATAGGGCGTAATAAGTGTTTTAGTACAGTTATGCATGGGATATTGTGGGAACAGAGTAGGTGGGGTATTTAAATCAGTCTTCCCAAAGAAAGTGTCAGTTGAGCTGCTGGGTTAAGTGAACAGGTAACTAGGAGAAAAAGAGAAAGCATGCTCTTAGTTGCTATCAGTTTATTTTCAGAGAGGAGTAAATTTAAGATACCATTTTATTTTAATATTCAAGAGTTATGGCCTGACTGATGTTAATTAATATGTACAGAAAGACAAAAACAACCAATAAGTTTTTGCTAAAGGCAAGCAGACAAATAAAACAAATAATCTGAGAAAGGAATAGCAGTTCAGTCAGCCATTTGAGGCAACTGACTGAAAAAAATCATTCCATTGGTTACATAATATAATTTAGTATTCCCAGGGTAGGAGACCAAAATCAGTCACAGAGTAGGGAACGCTGAGTGAAAAGGCTCTACTGTTCCCCAATTCTCAGAATGAATCCGATTAACTGCAAAGAAGTTGCTTAGGTCCCTAGAGAGAGGGCAACATGTATGAAAACAATTTTTTTTTAAAAAAATGATATTCGTTATTTAGAAATAATCATAAAAGTAGTCCTTAGTAAAATGGTATTCTTTATGGTGGATTTACATCTTTGTTCAATACTTATTTTTCACTGCATAGAGGTGAGGGATGGGGTATTTTTACATTTTTAGTCCATATGGCTTCTGAAGTTCTTAATCCCTGTCATGGGAGGAAGGTATGTACATTCTGTTACAAATCTGAGAAGATATTTAACCAGCGCTCAAATGAACAGAGCCAAGAAAATCCAAATACCAGGGCTGCTGGCAAGTACTGAGTCTGAATAAATTTATCTGCATTTGTGCGTGTGTACAATAACAAGAAAATAAAATTCATGGTAACAGTGGATATCTCTGTGTGTTTTATAATCTATTCTCATACATTGCTGTGTTTTATTAAGTATATATTTTAAATGAGAGTTTAAAAAAAAAACCTTCAAAATCAGCAAATATAACTCTGGTATGTGTGTGTATGTATGTATGTGAAAATACATTGATGTTTAAAAAAGAAAGAAAATTGAAGTGCACCAAAGGGGTAATTAAGCATGATTGACTCTGGGTTAAAATTTTTTTCCAATGACTTCTTTGTAATTTTTAAAATTTAAAATTTAGTTTATATTCTATTTTAATATTAAATGAGAAAATACATTGTTTTTAAAAATGTATGGCTCTAGAATTGAGAAAATGAGTTGAAATTCCCAATGTCACAACAGATTACTAGAATGCAACTACTTTGTTGGATGTTACTGCACCAACAGGGTGAGGCCAAAGGAGCTACATCCTTAACTTTTATAGTGGTGCTCTTTTCTGATGCTCTAAACATAGGGAAGGAGTCAGTTGCTCTAAGAAATGCAAAATGCATTCTTTAACTACCAAGTCAGAGACTCAAAATATTTTTTATCTTTCCAACCAACTTACCTCTAAGATAATGATGACATCATTTCAAAAAGAAAGTTCTTTGATGATCAACCATCTTATTACATGTGAATTATTATTTTGGTCAATGAACTATACACATCATCATTTTAAACTCATTTTTTTATGGTTGTCAAGAATTACTAAAATAACTTCAAGAGATAAAACACTTGAGGAAAAATTATTTTCTTGCCTGGGACAAATGGATACACAAAAGAGATTTGTCATCATCATCTTCAGACTAGTATTTACAACAACTTCTCTCTTACTGTTAGCAGAGAGCTCAGAGTAGTTAAGTAACTTGACCAAAGTCACAGCAGCTTAACAAAGGTACACATTCAGCCTTGTCTTAGTCTAGCAGCCATACTGCTTCCACTAGTATGCAGTTAAATTTGGTTAATAGTATGTTTTTAAAAGAAAGAAAATAAAGCTTTCTCTGATATAGGCAGCAATCTAGATTAGCTTGATTGTGGGGTGTATCAGGAAGTTAAACGTATAGAAAATGTATGTTGTTCAGCAGTTATACAGATATTTAGGTATTTAGTCAGTTCTCTATATGTTTTCCTGTATTTCCCTGTGTATTCATAGAGAATGCAGATGTAAAATTCTTTCAATTAGGTCACTCAAATGAAGAGAGAAGTGTAGTAATTTGAAGATTATAATTTTTCATCATGGTTGTAGTATTGGAACTCAATGAGATGGTCATTGTAATAAGAATTATCTGCCCAAGCATAATATAAAGCAGAAGCCCATTGCTAAAAGGCAAGATTAACTCATGGGCATTTGCAATTCCATCAGCATAAATGATTATTCAAGAGCCACACAGTTTGTTGGAAAGCTATTCTTTTTTTAACCAAAATCAATTTATAAACTAAGAATATAAAGCTTTTTAATGTGTCATGAAAAATAATTCACTTCTTTGTCCCTTGTTTTAATGAAATATATTTTACTGAAATATATTTTACTGGAGCCTCAGCTAGCCCTAACATTAAATATATTTAAAATATACTATTTATATAAATGTCATTAGTGCCACTATATGATGTTTGCAAGGGACCTATATTTTACAGAATTACTCTATAGTGGGATCTGTGC